>NC_056744.1:1660317164-1660328696 GCF_019279795.1 Protopterus annectens
TATCAGGATTTCTTGATGGATGATTTGCAAAAAAAGTTAGCCTCTCCTGAGCCTTTAGATAGAAAGGCCTTGCAGGATTTGGCTCATAATACTCAGCAGGTTAGCAATCATTTTCTTCAGTGTGGTTATGATGCATTGGAAGCTTCATGTAGGGCAGCTATGACAGGGGCTGTCATACGTAGACATGCTTGGTTGAAAGAACAGGCATTGCCAGATCATGTTAAAATAAAGCTCCTAGATGCACCTCTGGAAAAACAGAAGCTATTTGGTGCTAATGCACAGGATGTGTTGAAATCTATTGAGGAAAAGGCTAAATCAGTACAAACAGTCAAAGATTTCCTACATACCCCAGCCGCTCTGATGTCAGGGAAGAGGCGACATCAGCCGACGCCGGACCCAGACTTTGGAATCCGGCCGACCGAGGGGCTGCCTGAGGCAGGACAACCCATATGTCAGGACTGCAGTTGCATATCTATCGGACATCTACATTTACGGTAGGTACAAAACTGTACTTTATAGTGTTTCTAAATGTGGGTATGTCTCTTTACATTTTTATGGGAAGTATCTAAAGTAATGTGGTGGATGTTTTTTTTGCATTCCCAGCAGTAATGACAGCATGTAGAGTACTTTAAGTTAAGTAAAATGTATATGCCCTTTTCCCCACTGTAGTGCGGTCTTGGAGTTGGTATATATAGTTGGTGGGTGGGGTACACAGCCCCCCATCTAGTTTGGTTTTATATCATTCAGTTTCTGTTAAGTGGGTAAGTAGTTTTTTTAAGTTCTGGAAAGAGTTAGTCATTGGTGTTGTAAGTGTCCATGTCTATGATTTTGAAAATTAGGTATTGTAGTCTCAGTCAAATGAAATTCAGTTAAATGAGTTTTTAGTCACATGAAGTAGACCCATATATATATATATATATATATATATATATATATATATATATATATATAGATATATATATAGATATATATATATATATATATGTGCTTGTGTGTTATAGTGTGCTAAAGATTAAAATCAATTCTGGTATAAAAATGCAAAATAAATGAGGTATACAATAAAGCTTGCTTAAATGTAGAAATAGAGTTTAGCAATATGTAGTGAGCATCCATACTCTAGTGTGACATAATAGACATGCTTTTTATAAACTCAGCAATATGTGCTCTCTTACAAAGCTGTTTATAAGTGGATGTTTTTTCCTCAAAGCAGAACACTTTGATGTGGTCTCACAGATGATGTTCTTCATGTTTCACTGTTGCAGTCATCACATTTCGGTTATCCCTGCCTAGATAGCCCTCAGTCGGCCAGAATACCAGTGACTTCGGTTCAGGGCTTCGGTTGTTGAAGCTTGCTGCCCGACATCAGGATGTCAGGGGTATAAGGGAAGGCAGCCGATGCCATTACATCAGTCTTTCTTGCCATGTAGCTCGAAGCAGTCCGCACGAGTGCCGGTCGTCCGTTACCTGATTTTCGTTTCTGACGTGAAGTCTTCGAAAGCTAAGTACTTTGTTGGGGATCCTTTTTTCTCGCTCTAACCGATGTCCGAGAAAGTTAATAATTGTCTCGCCTGTGGAAAGCAGATACCACGCCGAGATTTCCATTCCACTGTATTACTTGCCTAGGCCTTGAGCAGACATTCCCAATTGCTGTTTCTGTGCTTTGTTTAATTAGCGAACTGTCTGACGTCGGGCACATATTGTAGCCAGACATTTCCGACTGCAGTCCTCTGTTTTGGATATAGCTTCCATTAGTCATCCGATAATGGATCTTTCAAAAAACGAAAGGATAAAGACAGAGACAGACAGCACAGGACTAAGCCTTCCGATGACGCTTCCGTCATGTTATTCGTCGGCCCTCTGGAATTCAGTGAGGGGCTTTCACAGCCCCCGATGTCCGCTTCTATTCATTCGCAGGCCTCTGAGACCCTTTCAGAGTCTGATATGCCGCAAAAACCTCATCGACTGATCCTATGGTCGTCTCAGCCTTGGATGGGTCCAGAGCCACTGAGCAGGCACCAGCTTCCAAGGAAGGCCTTCGCTTGACTGAATCCAGAGCATTTTCTTCTATTCCGACCAACACTGCTGTTAAATCACCAATGACCGTTAGGCCCATTCGCAAAACCACACCGAAAAAAACCTTATACCAGACCAACGCTTACCTCCAAGCAATTGCAGCAACCACAGATAGAATGGCAGAGGACCTCATTTAGCTTGTTAGGGGATCTCAGGCCACACCTTCTAAAAGGAAAAGAGATTTTTCTCCAGAAACGTTATCTGACTCTTACTCTGAGTATTCAGATGAATCCATGGATCCGGATGACATGCACCCCCTCACTGCATTTGAGGACTCTGATGCAGAGGAATCCATCCCCTCAGCCTCCCCACCTGAGGACTACTCTTTTGTGGAGACCCTCCATGCTCTTAGGGAGCATTTCAAGTGGGAAAGCCAGGATTACTCACAAACTAAAAAGAGACTTAGGGAATTCTTGGACCTACCTCAGCACAAACCCTTAGCAGTCCCTCCTGTCCTTGAGGTGGTAGATGAAGTCTTTCTTGAAAGCAGTTTGAACCCTGACACCATCCCACCTGCACCCAGAAAGCCTTACAGATACTACAGAGTCCCTGACTCTCACAAATTTCTTTTCAGAAATCCTTCTGCTGACCCAGAGGTCATTACACAAGGTCCCAAATGGGTTAAAGCTAGTATTCTAAAAATTCTACTCCCTCTATAAGGGAATCCAGAGCTCTATACAGATAGGCCAAAAAAGTTTATACCTCTGCCACCTTGCCTGTCAGAGCACTAAATTGTCATTTTCATTTGCTTAAATACCAACAGCACATTTTGAACCTCCTCATATCTAAGTTTGCTACTTTCCCTTCCTTGGCAGAAGCTAAGGAATTACAGGACTTAATGCACTCCTCCTGTCAAGTGACCAAATATTCCTTGCACTGTGGTTTTGATGCCTTAGAGGCTTCGTTCAGGGCTACATCCACAGGATCTGTTATTAGAAGACATGCTTGGCTCAGGGAATAGCCCCTGCCAGATCATGTAAAATCTAAGCTACTTGATGCACCCTTGCACAAAGACCATTTTTTTGGCAACAGTTCAGAAGAGGTGCTTACAAAGAAGGAAGAAAAGGCTAAATATGTGCAAACTGTTAAAGATTTCTTACAAGTGCAGCCCCCTAGGTTCAGCAGACACTTCCCTTCCAAACATTGGACCTTTCCTGTACCAACCAAACAGGGACAGTCCTGATCTCGAGGATATAGGCCTACCAGGCCTCAGGCCCAGACCACTCAGAAATCTAAGCAATGGATTTCCAGCTCAGACAAACAAGAGTACTAAGCCTGCCTCTTTTGCCAAAAACTCTCAAGGACTCTAAAATGCCCTCAGCCTTCCCCACACAACCCCTTTGCGGAAGGCTTTCCTGCTTTGTAAGGAACTGGACTACCATCACAAGCAACAAATGGGTCTTAAAGATTGTTTCTCAGGGGTACAAATTCTCCTTCAACATCCTTCTCACACCACAGGGAAAACCAGACCTACCACCAAACCAATGGGCAGAGGCTTTGCAGCAGATCCATGCCATGGTAATGATGAGAGCAGTAAAGAGGGTCCCCCCAGAGCAGTTGGGCCAATGATTTTACTCAAGACTGTTTTTAGTTCCCAGAAAGAAGGGCACCTGGTACCCCATTCTGGACTTTCCCCAACACCTTTCTGGTGATACCAAAATTCAAAATGCTCACCCTCCAGCAACTGCTGCCCATGCTCTCCAAGGATGCTTGGCTAGTCACCCTCGATCTCAAAGAAGCATACCTTCACATATACCCATCAGGGAATTATGCAGAAAGTATCTCTGCTTCAGGGCAGGCTCGCAGCACTTTCAGTTCTCCTCTCTTCCCTGTGGCTTATCTACTGCTCCCAGAATATTGACAAAATGCCTGGCTCTGGCCATTGCTTATTGCAGGCAAAGAAATATTCAAATTTACCCATACTTAGATGACTGTCTAATTCAGCCAGACACACAAGAAAAACTGCTAAAAGACCTGGCCGTTGTAAAAGGTCTCTTAATTCTCTAGGGTACATGATTAATGAAAAGAAGTCAAAACTAGTACCCACCAAGAGGATCACTTTCCTGGGGGAAGCCTGGACATAGCCTCCCAGATCGCATTCCTCACACCAGAAAAGCAAAAGGTTCTACCAACATACTTCAGACTACTAGCCACCAGACCCCTGCACACTGCAAGGAAAATCCTGCAAGCCCTGGAGTACATGGCCTCCTGCATCCTACTCATTCCATATGCCAGACTGCATATGAGGAAACTTCAATGGTACTTAAAAAGCCTTTGGTGTCAACACACTCAGGATCTAGAAAATCTGTTACCCATCATTACCCGCATTAAGACAGAATTCCTATGGTGGGCTACAGCCTACTCCTAGAACGAGGGACTGCCCTTCCTACCACCCGCAGCAGAATAGACACTCACCACAGATGCTTCAGATTATGCATGGGGAGCTCACCTGGATGGGAGATGTGTACAGGGGGAATGGGATCCCCAGCAAATCACACTGCACATCAGCCTAAAGGAGATGATGGCAGTGAAGTTAGCCTCGTCAGCTTTCAAGCATGTCCTTTGCCCAGAATCCCTTCTCATCAAGACAGACAACACAACAGTGATGTGGTACATCAACAAGCAGGGAGGAACACATTCTTACCCCCTGTGCAGGTTGGCCATGAACCTGTGGTTAACTGCAGCCTCCATGGGCCTGCACCTGATTGCTCAGTACCTCCCTGGCTCACTCAACACCTTGGCAGACCAGTTAAGCAGACTGGAACTGGATGCCCATGAGTGGCAGCTAGACAGAAAAACCTTCTCTCAAATAGCACAAGAGTGGGGAACTCCACAGGTAGACCTGTTTGCCTCACCCACAAACCATCTGCTCAGCAAATTCTGCACAAGAGAGCATCACAGCATGGGTTGGAGAGTGGATGCCCTGTCCTTCCCCTGGACCCAGCTCACAGTGTATGCCTTCCCTCCCTTGCCCTTATTGCCAAAAGTACTGATAAAGATCAGGGAGGAAAAGCCAAGAGCCATCATCATAGCACCAGACTGGCCCAGGTAGCACTGGTATCCGATGCTATGCAGCCTGTCCCAGTACCCTCCTTGGCACCTTCCACTGATCCCAAACCTCTTGACTCAGGAGGAGGGAAAATTCCTACATCCGCAGCTGCAGACTCTTAATTTGGCAGCATGGTGTATACCCTGACCTTCCAGCAGCCTGCCCCCCCTCAGCCCACAGGTTCTGGAAGTTCTCCATGAGGCTAGGTGCCCAAGCACCAGAAAATCTTACGCAGGTAAATGGAAAAGATTCTGCACCTGGGTACAGGCTAAAAGAGTGAACATGTCACAGCACTCCCTCCCTCTTATCCTGGATTACTTAGCTGGCCTGCTCAATGGTGGCCTTTCTTTCTCCTGCATTAAAGTGCACTCATCAGCCATCTCTGATCATTGCCACAATGAGCAGCCTCTCTTCCCTCACCCTTTCATCAAGCAATTCCTTAGGGGAGCTAGTAACCTTAAGCCCCCCAGAAAGGCACCTACTCCTGCATGGGACCTTAACTTTGTACTGGTGAAAAACTCACCCTGCCTCCTTTTGAGCCAGCTGGATCAGCAGATCTAAAATTCCTATCATGGAAAACTGCCTTCCTCCTGGCTATCACCTCCACCAGAAGAGTCACTGAGCTGCAAGATCTTATAGCTGTGAAGCCTTTCCTCATCTTCCACACTTATGGGGTCACACACCGAACCAACCCCTCCTTTATGCCCAAGGTGGTATCCAGCATGGCCCTTAACCAGTCCATCCACCTGCCCACCTTCTTCCCACATCCTCAAAACAAGGGAGAAAGAATCCTGCACTCCTTAGATGTGCATAGACAACTCAGGTTTTACCTAGACAGGACTAAGGCCTTCAGAAAGTCTGACCAGCTCCTGCTCAGCTTCACCTCTGGGGCAGAGGGCAAAGCCATTTTTAAGCAAACCATTAAGTAAGGCTCCTCCTAAGGGGATCAGAACCCTTTCTACCAAAGCAACCTCCACCTCTGTAGCCTTCCTCAGAGAAGTTCCTGCTAGAGACATTTTAGAGACTGTCATCTGGACAGCTGTGCACACCTTCACCAAGCATTACCACCTGCCTCTCTTCTATAAATCCAGGGCAGGTTTTGCCACTGCAGTCCTGCAGGGCATGTTAGCCAACCCCTAGTTACATGGACTACCGCCACCCTTTTTCTAAGCTTTGGGAATCTACCCAAATGTGATGACTGCAACAGTGAAACACGAAGAACATAGTACAGTTGTGTACACTTACCATAAATGTAGATGTTCAAGTGTATTCATGGTTACAGTCCTGGTTTCCCACCCTCCTTCCCCCTCTTTTTGCCTGAACCTTGGTTGTTTGTTCCCCTTTCCTAGGAAGAGGCTTACCCCTTGTATGTATGTATGTATATATATATATATATATATATATATATATATATATATATATATATATATATATATATATATATGGTTCCATTTGAAATCATCGAATTACCATTTCATCGAATTGCAAATCATCGAGACCAAATCGTCGAAAACTCATTTCATCAAAAACTCATATCATCGAATCTCAAATCATTGAAAACTATAAAGCAACTACAAATAACATCCCAGACACTGTTTACTAAGTTTATGCCCCCCACACCCCCTGTAATAAAATATACCAACTCCAAGGTTGCACTACAGTGGGGTTAGGAAATAACCCCCTGCATAAACGTAGTAAAAACTTTGTGGAATGTTATTTGTAGTTGCTTTATAGTTTTCGATGATTTGAGATTTGATGATATGAGTTTTCGATGAAATGAGTTTTCGATGATTTGGTCTCGAAGGATTTCCGCAATTCACGAAATGGCACTGATGATTTCAACGAAGCATATATATATATATATATATATATATATATATATATATATATATATATATATATATATATATATATATATATACATATGTATGTATGTGTATGTTGTTGTATCTTTCGGCTTTTTCCCAATTAGGGGTTGCCACAGCAGAACTCCGGTCCGCTAATGATTGGCAGTAGATTTTTACGTACCGACTTGCCAGGCCTGACGCACAATCTTCAGTGAAGGTACGCCCATTCACGCATGTCTCCACACAGAAGACGCTTTAGCTGAGAATCGAACAGGACAACGTCTTACTGTAAGGCAACAATGCTACCACAGCACCATATATATATATATATATATATATATATATATATATATATATATATATAATATGTATGTGTATGTATGTGTATGTATGTGTATATATATATATATATATATATATATATATATATATATATATATATATATATATACTACTTCTAACCTCCTCTTGGGGGCTCCTGACAGGTTGGGGCAGGAAAAACTGATGTAATGTGTTGGCTGCCTTCCCTTATACCCCTGACATCCTGACATCAGGCAGCAAGCTTCAACAACCGATGCCCTGAACCGAAGTTTCTGGTATTCTGGCCGACTGAGGGCTATCCAGGTAGGGATAACCCAAATGTGATGACTGCAACAGTGAATACACTTGAACATCTACATTTATGGTAAGTGTACACAACTGTACTTTTCCTTACAAATATCTATTAATGGACACAAAATATTTCCTGAAAGACATTTGTCACAATATCAGAAAAAAGTCTGACATGCTCTCTTATAGTGGACATGGCTTTTTAGTACAAGCTGTTTCCTTCAAAAACATGTCCTCCCACAGTATCAAAGAATTTGATAGAATCAGCAAGAGAACAATTCTAAAAGACTAATATTATGTGCTTTCCCACATCAACAGAAGGTCTTACAAGTATGGGTTCATAGAAGGATGATAAAAAATTTGAAAAGCAGACATTACATTATTTCCTGCAAAAGCCCAAAAAAAGATACCAAGAGAAAAAACAGAATTTAGAGTGCATGACTGAAAGAGTATACAAGAGCTATAAATCAAACTATGTTAGAGGTATTGGTAGGAACACACTTGTTCCGAGGTATTATATTGGAGAAGCAGTTATAATCTTCCATAATAATCAAAAGTAAAGTCTTGGCACATTTATGCTACAAACTGACAGAAGAGAGTATGTGTCGTTTGTTACAAGAATAAGTTAGTTATTAATAACTGTGCTTACAGTAAAATAATATTGTGCAAAATATATTTTTTTATCAGTGCAGGTTGCAAGACTCTGTGTTTTAAACAAATTGCAAATACAGTCATGCAAAACTCTTGTGTGATAAATAGGATTTGATTCAGCAGTATACAGCCAACAAGACGTTGTGTCTTGAGAAGACTTAGGTTCCAGCAAATTCCAGTACAGCACAACAAGCAGCACCTTCAATCAGAAATGTGTATGTATATATATATATATATATATATATATATATATATATATATATATATATATATATATATATACATACACACACACACACACCTGACCCATATGCCTGTACAAGGAGTTCTGTATGATCTGTTTGCTCCTCATTTTTACAAACCCAAGAAATATTTTGTATCAGCTCTGTTTTTAATCCAAATGGATGCTGTATTGTCACAGACCTGTTATTCAGTGTCCCATATTTGTATGTAACTTTCTCTTATCCCAGAGCTATTATCCATCCACATGCGCCTTGAGAGATATTAGATAAAATAAAATATTTTTCCCAAAAGCAATTATAAAAAGTATGCTTTTTATTTTAAACAAGGTTTTGAAATGATGCTTGTTTTCAAGGAAATGCATATCTTAAATACAGGGTTTGAAATAAATATTTCTTTCTAAAAAGCAGAAATGTAACGCATAAACTGCAAGGCTTGAGCTGCAGAATTAAGAACAGACAATATGCTTAAGCATGAACTGCAGAGTTAAAAATAGATATAATGTACTGAAGCAAACAACTGTGTGTCAGATACCTGCTAATATAATTTCTGATGAAGCATGCTTAGTTTAGCTTAACTGTGAATATGTTTAAAAATGTTTCATGGAAAAAATAATGTCTAGTTTAACTTGTTTGTTAAGATGTGGTTGTGGGCTAAACATAACGGTAAATGGCATCCTGTTATAGTAATAATAATAATAATCTGGAACATACAAAGAAGCAAGTTATTCAAAAATAAATAACAAGAGACTTTTCTAAGTCTTCAGACACAGAAATAAAGAAAAATAACCAAAGAACAACATTTGTTGCTATGCAAAGTGTATATAAACTAGACATTTGAGAGAGCCGTATTGATAAATTGTGTATTGATCCTAGGCACAGCACAGTTCATAAAAAGCAAAGACATTATTCTAGCTGTGTTATAATGGAATTAAAATAACTCAGACATAGTTACTGCTTGGCTATATTTTGTATTCATACAATAAAGATTAACGAATATAGTAGTACATTGTCAGTCTGGTCTCTTTGCCATTATAAATAATTTAACTATACTAGTTATTCTGTATTATACATGCATTATTCACCTGGACTCACTTGCACCATCTTGTGAGACAGGTATGGCCTTCATCATTATAGATGCATTTAAATTATTGTACATTACTGATCTGTTTCTTAACTACATAGATAAACATGTCCATCTGTATCTCCAATAGATTTCTCTTAACAGTCTAGACTTACAAGATACATTCTGCTTCCCAGATGCCTTCTCCAGTGCCATTCTCTGTCACATGACAGCTTCAAGACTTCAGACACTGATGACATACTGGCTCAGTACAGAAATTGTAGACATTTTAGGAATAGTAACTCTTGCAAGATATTGATTGAATGGCAGCACAATTATTTCAGTAATGTGTGTGTGCAGATTTTTCACATTGTAGAGGTGAGCTTTGGATTTACCAGCCTCATGTACTCCTTTCCAAACCTAATATGTACAACAAGAGACTGAAATTTTACAGATATAGCTATCTTTTGGTAGATGGGTAGCAAACTGGCTCACTGATAGAACCCACATAGTTAAAATAGGGGAAGACACCTCTAGCAGTAGACCCATACCGAGCTGCTTACCCCAGGATTCTGTCTTGGGGCTTCTGTTATTTGGGATTTATTTTTCTGAGGTGCAGGCCATACCCTGTGGGCTACAGCTGACCAGGTTTGTAGATGACTGCAAGCTGGGTGCTATCATCAATTCCCCTAGTGATGTGGACATCCTTCAAGATGGTCTCAGCCAAACAAATGACTGGTTCCAGAAACATTACCTCAAGCTTAATATCAAAAAATGCATCATCATCCCCCTTGAGGAGAGTGATGTCCCCACAAATTATCTCATTAATAACAACATCCTAAGCATGCAATTAGTCTTGATGGATTTGAGCACCCAGGTTAATAGCAACCTGACTTTTGACCACAATGTTGCTTTCGTTGTATGGAAAGCTTTCTACATGGCCCACCTCATAAGTAAGAGTATCACATTCAGGGACAAGGAGGTCATAACATCCCTGTATTCTTCCCTTATAAGGCCCATTATTGAGTACAATGCCCTTTCGGCATGTACCTCGCAAAGCACATGCAGCAGCTGGGGAGAACACAGAAGTTCCTCACTAGGAGAATCCAGGGCATTAAACATCTACCATACACAGATAGGCTGAAAGCCCTATCCCTCTACTCGGTTTCATACAGACTTCTCAGAGGTGACCTCTGTCTGGCATTCAAGGTGATCTCGGACCCAGCCTTGATGGGACTGCTGCATGTCTGCAAGTCAAGCTCCACTCGAGTAACCCGCGGGCATGGCCTCAACCTGGTGTATGACATTAGTAGGACTTGCTGGTGGGACAAATTTATGTCCCAGAGACTCCCCCCATCTGTTGAATAGACTCCCTCTCTACATCAAGCAGAGTACCTGTTTACCCACTTTTTAAGTGCAAGTTGGATAACCAGATGGGAAACAAAAAATACACCCCTGGGATTCTACCTGTGTCCCTGCTGGACAGGGTCATCTGGTGCTGACTTGTCTAAACATGGGCTAAACTCTTGGCTAGGCTTATAAGGGCCTCAGGACCAATAGCCTAGTTACTTCCTATGATCCTATGAAACCGGACACACACTATCAAAGTGGGTGACTCCACATCAACCAGCAGACCTGTTATCAGCAGGGTGCCACAAAAGTCAGTGCTGGGCCCCCTACTGTTTGGTATATACTTCTCAGAAGTTCAGGTCAAAACTAATGGGTTGTGGCTGATGAACTTTGCAGATGACTGCAAACTAGATGCAATCATTGAATCCCCAAATGATGTCAATTTTCAATCTTACTCACAAACACTGGCTAATCTACAATGTATGTACTTTACCTGTGTACTATGTATGTATTCTACCTATGTTCCAAATTTCAGCTGTACACCACAAATCTATTAATTACCTTTATTTTTAAAATTAATATTTTTTTTGTTTGTTCTCTCCACTGTAACTGTTTATGTGCCGTATACCACTGTAAAAACCCGGACTCGTC
>NC_056744.1:1660329196-1660392973 GCF_019279795.1 Protopterus annectens
ACTACATTGAGGAAAGGGGTTAGTTTCCTGATCCTCACTGTAGTGCAATCTGTTATCAGAACGTCGAATGCACATTAGTGAATGTACAATACCATTTGCTACTGTGCATTTGAAAAGTTGCTGAATCATATTACAGAAACCTGAAAAGATGCATTCATCCATTCCAGTTTTGTGTGTGTTGTTCCACATTTTCATAGTAAACCTATATATTATCTCTCTGTCTAGACATATATATATATATATATATATATATATATATATATATATATATATATATGGGTCCTAGTTGTATCGTCGAAAGTATGGTTAATCGAACCGTACTTTAACGACTTACTTTAGCGAAATTGCATTTTGTCGAAAATGCACTTTCGCTAAAGAAAAAAAAAACACACAGTTTGCATGTAATGTTAGTTGTACATCAATGTATACTGCTGATGTACAACTAAAGAAACCCTTGTTGAGATCGTGGTACAGTGAGGATAAGGGAATAAGCCCCCCACATATCATAAACATTTTACAGTATACAGATGCATTCTTACAAGTGCAATGAATAACTATTACCAAGAAACCATTACAGAATCCCAGTATGTGGGGGGCTTTGCCCCCCACACCCCCCTTACTATATATTCTAACTCCAGGGTTGCTCTACGGTGGGGAATAGGCCATATATCATTTTCGACGAAATGAGTGCCAGTGAAATGAAGTGTCAGTGAATTGGGCCTGCTGAGTTAAGTGTCGGTGAAATGAACTGTCGACGAAATGAAGGTGATCCATATATGTATATATATATATATATATATATATATATATATATATATATATATATATATATATATAGATATTCAAAAGTTCTCAGTTGCATATATGGCTCCACAGACTTGTGCTAATTGAATTGTCCATATTGCAGGTCTGATATATCACCATATCTATAACTGTATTTTTTCTGTACCAAGACATGTGGCTGAAAGGTCACCTTACCTTTTAAATTAAGAAAGTACAACTAGTGCTGTCTCTGCTGCTGAGAGAATGCAGGTTATATGTTGAATGTAATAAACACTGAAGACTTTTGCCCTTTCAGGTACCAGAAACTTTTGAAGATGTCACTGTTACTTTCACAGAAGATGAGTGGAAAATATTAAGGAAACAAGATAAGGAGCTGTACAGGGACGTGATGGTACAGAACTATGAAACCTGTGTGTCTGTTGGTAAGTGTACATCAGCTTATGAAGTGAGTTCATTATTCTGAAAGTTGTAATATGAAAATGTGCTAGAATAATTCAGACTTCACTCTTATTTGGTTAAGGGATATAGCATCTGTCTCTCTCTGTCTCTATTCTTATTCCAAAGGTTTCTGACATAATTAACATTTGTCTCCACTGACCCTGTATGGTCTTAAGTGGTCTATCTCCTTATTGTCCGCAGTGATTCTTCTCAAGCATAAGCAGTTCTTTCTCTGATTTACCGTTCTTGGTCTGCTACGTGCATATTGCATTATATCATGTTTCTTTTCTGTTGGTAAACTCTTTTCTTGTACTGAGAGACATTTTTGACCATCTGCTCATTTTCTTCATTAAGCAGCTACCTTTAAAACAGGCTGCTTTTTTGGTTAGGTAGTTAATGTCCCTTTTTTATCCTCATGTATCCCATGGATGTGAATGTGACCAAGCAGTCTCCCATGAGGGTGTGACCTGTTGGAGGTCTATACCTCATTTTATAGATAAAGAACTTTGGCTTCATTAAAATTTTTCAAAATACACAGTTTGAAATCTGAGAAATAAAGCTTGAAAGGTGCAGTTCATCTACAGCTTTTTCAAATACAGTGCTGCTCTCTATTGTCATATGCGTGCCTGCATTATTCTTATCACCATAAATGGGTCTGCTGTGTAAAATGCTAAGCAAGAATTAAGAAAGGCCTGTCACCTTCTATGTTTGTGTAAACTGTTAAGGTAGAATATTTTAGCTCCAAGTTGCTGTCTTTATTAGAAGTCTGTGTGCGTCTAACGGTTTTCTCATAGCTCAGAATGTACAGACATAAATTTGGAATAATTTTTGCTCAGCTGTGCTGGGATGTTTTTAAAAGCATGCTATTTTTTTTTTTTTTAATTTTTATCTCATGATTATCTGTTTGCTGGTTTGACACAAACTGCATTGGGTGGTTTATTCCCATGTTCCTCTTGCCTGAATTATTTGGCCTGGTTGAAACTGTTTAGCTGTTATTCATCTGTTAGAAATAACTGTGGGATAACATTTCTCTGATTTGTTTTTTGCTGAAATTATTTGTGGATGGTTCAAATCACTTTGTCTTGTTATACTTGGCTATGCTTTGGTCTTCTTCCCTAGGCCCAGTCTAACCCACTCTACTTTATTTCCTTCGTACATGATACTTTTCAACCCTTCACTGACTTATTTTCCTCTAATTTTAACCATCCAATCATTAGCCATTTCTGGCTTGCTAAAATCAGTACCTGACCAAATGTTCTCTACCATAAAAGCCTTTCAAGCCAAGCCCCCAACAATTGCTCATATTTACTTTTCTCCTCTCATTCTGTTAGGCTACTTTGAAAATTCAAATTGTAACTCAGAACAGTCTGCTGTACACTTACCATTCTCATACCTTCTAGCACCAGCATCCAGCCCTGTTATGTTCTCCGTAAAACACACCACTTTAGTTCCAAACTGGTTGTTAGAAAGTGATGAGGTCTGCCATCACACATAAACAGAACCCTTGCATGTAAACAAATCATCCCACATCATAAGATTAGTTCCTCCAGCTAAACAGAGGAAAATCCCTGTACCACCTCTACTTAATTGTGTTTCTTCTACTTGCTAGCAATTTTACACAAAGCCATGTTCCATCTCCGCTGATCAATAATTCCCACCATTTTGAAGTCCCAGCTTTAGAATCTTTCTGTTAAATGCTGGTAACATCAAAAACAAAGTACAACAACTTGACTCAATTCTGTGCATAAACAGCACTGACACTGTATTAATCACTAGGCTCTGCCTTAAGGACAATACTACAGATGTAAACACCACCTTTTTTTACTTTTTTCCCCCGAGGATACCTCTGCTTGCAGTGCTCCAGGACTATAACAAGAATGGGTGTAGGGGCCATGGTCCTGTAAAAGGCTTCCATAACACTTAAAACGTGCTGTTGATTTAATGGTTCTAATGATAATGATCCCTTCTGGATATCCCTAACCACTTATCTAGAAACACATTACAAGCTTTTCCAAGGCAGGTATTACCACCTCTGTAATAAAAAGAAATTATAAAACCTTAAAAGAATGTATAGTTGATTCCACTCTGTTATTGGTTTATAATACTAGAAGAATTACCTCCTTGGCCCAATTTGCAATGATAATAGTTGATTCCTAAAACATGTAGGCCTTTTGCAGTGAACAAGCGGGGCCCATTGTAAATCAGGCACATGGGCTTTTCATAATCTGATAATAATAAATAATCCCCAGTCAATCTCTTCCCTTTTAGTCTCCCCCCCCCCCCATCTGACAATGAGCACTACCCAGGACTGTTCCCAGTTATCAGGATATCCTACCAATTGCTACATTTAAGAATTCCCTTCTGTTTAAAATCACAAAGTAACCTGGGGACATTAACAAACTGATGCAAAGTTAGGCATACAGCTCTGCACAGAAGATCAATTTAAAGAAAAAAAAAGTGGTTATTGGTGCCAAAACAGAAATTATGAGGAAGGATAGGGAACAGGAATAAGGTAAGGATGAGCTGGAGGTATACAAAACTGCTCCACAAGAGGAACAAGAGTAAAAATTGTTCCAAAAGTGAGTGAATGTAGCTGAGAACATAGAACAACAAAGGCAGTTGGGCACCAGCAACATGAAGTGGAAAAACATAAAGAAAGAATCCAAAACCAAGAGAAAGACAAGTCTGCCCTGAAAACAGATATGAAATGTCATAAAAAGAAACTATTGGACATGTAAAAAAATAGGATGGCAGAATAATAAACTGGTTGACCTTGACCTGGAGACTAGATCTATATGCTACAGTATCTGAATATCAGCCATAAAAGAAAATGTACCTGAAGGGATAGCTGGGGAACTTAGAAGCTGTATCCACCATTGCAGCCAGGTCATCGTTATTTACATCATTTGTTCAACGAGCCTTGATACTTATAGTATGTGCTTGTGACCAGGCTGTTTTCATGATGACACGCTTCTGTTATGTCTGCAGTACAAAGTGCATTGCAACCAGATAAAAGTATGAACGGCTGCAGTAAGCATCGTAGGTACAAGAGCACATATGGCAGTCATTGTGAATCCTCGCACACAGACAATCAAGCTATGCTGCTGATATATTATTGTAACATAAGGCAATGTATATGCAGAGAAATGTCCTATGAAAGGTAAACGGTCAATGATGGCCAAGGGTGGAGCATTGAGTTAGTAGGTCAACAGAAATGGACAGAAGAGACTGCAAACAGAGGTGTTAACCAAAGAAGGGGTGAAAACACATTGAAGAATGAAATCGACAATGCTTGAATGTAGATTTATGCAAAACTCAGACAGGACATACAAGATACAATAACATAAGATAAGGTACCATCCTACATGTGCAAACAATGTAATGCTGCAGTGAGTATGCCTGTGTTATAAAATGAATGTTAAAATGAAAATATAAAACTCTGAGGGGATCTGATCCATAAACTGTCTCCAATTGCATTACACACTTAGCTCCATAACAAGGTGAATTTGAGCTGGAGCATAGTGAAGTAGTCAGTAAAAGACACTTCAGGGGAATGACTCTGTTTGCAAATTGATAATAGAAAAAAAAACAGGCCTCAGTGAAAGTGAACCCATGATTTGTTTTTCTCATAGTCTTCTAAACAGTTGTTCAGCACGGTGTGCCACAAAAGAATGCTATACTGACTGTTTTGGTGAAAGACACTTCAGAGAAATTTCACTTTTTGCAGAATAATAACTGAAGAAAAAGGCAGGGCTCATGGGAATTGAACCCATGGCTTGTCTATTTGCTGTCCTTGTAAACAGCACAGTATGCAACAGAAGAACTCATACTGACTATGTTATGGGAAAGCCGCTTCAAGGGAATGGCTCATAGGTGTATAATGTGGTCCATAAATTTGAGAAACAAACATAATACCCACATTTCTACCTACTGCAATGAACAAAGTGAGCTGTGTCAGCATTTTGAGTACGAATATAAACTTTACCTTGTTTCACATATGCAAACTGTCACAAAACAGAGCTCAACTCATATGTGCAGCTGATGGTAGACATTACCAGTGTACATGATGTATGATACCTGTTGGACTTTATCAGTACTAGACAACAAGCAGTGTCATTTGTTGATGGTTGTACATGTGCAGCTGATGGTTGACATTACTAATATACAAGACATATGATACATGTTACTAGACAACAAGCAGTGTCATTTGTTGATGGTTGTACATGTGCAGCTGATGGTTGACATTACTAATATACAAGACATATGATACATGTTACTAGACAACAAGCAGTGTCATTTGTTGATGGTTGTACATGTGCAGCTGATGGTTGACATTACTAATATACAAGACATATGATACATGTTGCTAGACAACAAACAGTGTCATTTGTTGATGGTTGTACATGTGCAGCTGATGGTTGACATTACTAATGTACAAGACATATGATACATGTTACTAGACAACAAGCAGTGTCATTTGTTGATGGTTGTACATGAGCATCGATGGTGCTCCACACCACCCATCATGCAAATTATGACCACAAAAAAGTGCTTTAGAAGCCCTATTCATGGCATGTATGCATATGGTGCAATCTATTTTTTTGTCCAGATTAAAGGTTGGAAATGTATAGATAGAACAGAGATGAAAGTTGGTAGGAAATAGAGGGTAGAACACAAGGTAAGCAAATGAGGAGTGAGCAGCAGGAAGTTGGGGTAGAAACACGCCTTTAAACTTTGTAGCTCAAGATTACCAGCTAAAGTGCAAGCCAATGTTCGGACAAAGGCCCAAATCAAGGACAGGTTATACAAGTTTAGTTGCTGTACATGGTGGGTACTGGATAGATTATTATATTGTTTTGAATTACCATGCATTCCCTGAAAGATATGCTTTGCCTTACAACTACAAATGTTCTAAGGACCAACCAAAAAATATGAAAATGTGACAAAGCTGAGAAGTATGCATGGATGGTAAATGATTTTTTGTTGGGAAATGGAGAAAGGTGCTTTGTTAGAAGTCAGGAAGGATGATGTAAGTAAGAGGTGGAGGTTAGGTAGTGGGGAAAGACAGGAATCACTAACTGATTGAGGTAAAGTAGGGGGCACAATGGTGATGGAGACCTCAGAAAAATGTTGGGAAGACAATGGTAGCGCAAATGTTAAAACCAGGAACGAAAATCACCAAAACACGTAGCGTGAAACAACACTTGACAACAGGGTAGGTTACACAAATGTATCCGAGGTATTGAACTTCTAAATAAGAGTGACAATTCAAAATGTAAGTAGTGAGTTGTTCAAAAGCAACACTCTTAAGCAGCGGTCCACATTAATCCACATAGAAGCCAGTAAAATCCAATAGTTTAATGTACGCAAGGTCCAAAACAAGACAAAATAAGTAACGTAAAACACTCAAAGAAGCGTTTTTCGTTCAGTACACTGCCCGAACTTACAGCATAGTTGTAAGTCTGAAGAAGTTCGGGCAGTGTACTGAACTCTTATTTAGAAGTTCAATACCTCGGATACATTTGTGTAACCTACCCTGTTGTCAAGCAAATGTTAAAACCAACAGGGGTGGTCATGGACATGAAAAGAAGGGGAACACCGGGGTGGGGTAGGATTTGGGTGTACAGAGGTGTTGTCTGCCAACATAGACCAAGTGGGATATTATTGATCACCCATGGGTACTGCCACCAGTGGGTCCTACCTTAGTCCTGAGCAGGATGTGACTGTTTGAGTCACCAGAGCATGTGTTCTCTCATGCTGAAGTGCACATCCAACCTCTTGTTTATGAATTCCCTCACAAGCTCTAACAGATGACAATTGGTACCATCCACCACTGCCACAGGTAGTGAAGGTAGACCAGGAAATATGAAGGCATCCCTTGGCAGGCTGTGACCCAGATGTCCTGGGTGTTTCCACTGGTGGTGGTGGCTGCACTGCTGTAGCCCCCTCTAGGGGGACAACAGGCCATGATGGGGGGTTGGTGCATGTTGCTGTGTTGCTGCATATAATAGTAGCAGAAATAGAAAGAAAAAGTAAATAAAGTCAATGTGTGTAAGAAAAAGGATAGTGAGAAGGAATACAGACAATGTGAAGTGTGCACTCAACTTATGTTGTTAATGATGTCATTAAATAGAACTCATTTCATTCAGTGTGATGTCGTCAAACATTTTGATTATTTATAGTATGTTCAAGGGGGAAATAATGAAAAGCCATCCTATTGTGGTTACACCGATAGAGTATTTTGGAAGACCAAATGTGTGCATGTGGTCTGAGATAGGCAATTTTACTTCTGGATAATCATCTCTCATGTGCCCCATCCGTCAAGGTATGACTGGCATCTCTTATGTAGGAAAAGTGGCAAAATCAGAAATTATCAGTACTGTATTATGGTTCCAGTTGCACTTTAAGGTGCAGGACATGACTGTCCTCCATCCCTCAGTAGGATGTTGAGAACTTGTGCTCTACAGTGACTCCATCTTCAGAAGGTTAAGTATGAGATGACAGTCCTGTCATTTGTAATCTGTTATGCACACTTGTGGTATTCTGTGCTTACTGCAGGGACCTAGGTATGTGCGTGAGATGGTTTACAAATCTATACAATATTTGCCAGGTGTGCTCATTGTGCAAATCGAGTGATTCAGAAGCATTAATAAGATAATCCATAATTTGCATAACCGTTGTGCCCACAGGGGATTTTTTTTTACACAGTTGTTACAGAAGAAAACCACGCCAGCTGGGCTTTGAATACTGTTGGCTGATTTGACTGCAGTATCTATTGGAGTGGGAGGGGGTCCTGCTTATACGAGTACTAGTTTTATGCATGCATTCCTTTATATTATACAATGACTGGCCATTAATATTCGAAAATGGGCATGCTGATTGGTCAGCCCAATCAGCATGCCCTTTGTAAATCCAGGCATATACCAATGCGGACATTTTTCCATTAATATATGCAATAAAAAATTTTACTTTTATTTCATTTTTTTAATAAGCTGACAAAACTGGAAACTAAAACAAACAACAGAGATGGCACAGAGAAAAATGAAATGCTAATCAGGTACGTTATACAAAATTAAATAAACGTATCTGATTATCCTTTATTTCCTCTGTCCCAGCTCTCCTGGACATTAAAAGCCTCCCAGTTCCTTTCTTTTTTTTTTTTTAAGTTAAAAAAGAAACTGAGATATTCCTTTCTCCATTGCTTCTTCACACAGCATTGGTGTACTACAAAAGCATAGCAAGGCAAGTCCCATACACATATGCAGTGCATCAGCAATGCTCCAGGATATTAAGGGAAAAGTGGGAGACCACTACAGTGTAATTATACAAAGACATTATTTAAGAAAAATGAGTAATTTTTTTCTTAAATGGTGTCATTATATAATGTCAATAATCGACTGTGGTGTGGTATATTGAAGATTTACCCATGGTTACCTTTGTTTAATCACTCGGGCATTGCCCTCATTATTAAAGTACACCAACTGTGGGTAAATCTTCAATATACCACACCAACGTTGTCAGTTATTGCTATAGTAAATTATCTTTTTGAGTGCTCTTCACCCTGAGGCCTAGAAGGGGTGTCAGTTGGTCAGTGTTTGTAAATGTATTACTCAAATTCTCTCAATGGTTATATTGTATGTTTTCTTGGTGCAGTAGCCTGCAGGATTGTTAACAAAGATGTGAGACTCACTCAGAGACCATATTCAAATTAATGTTCAGTATCGTTGCAGTGTTGTGTGCCTTACACATATGTCATTAGCCACAGCTATTTGTAACAGTACTACTGTAATCATATGTCCTTTGGTCAGTTGTACTTCTGTTATTGTGTTTGAGGAATGTACACCTACATGTCTGACATTTACTTAAAGAATGTGAATCCAGCTATGTATCTTGTCAGGCCCAACCATACTAGGCTGAGTACTAGGGTAGTAGTAGTAAGTATTTGTAAGGACCAGGCAGGAACAAAGCTGTTAATAAGAGCTGTGTCTGAAAAAAAAAAACAGGGACAGAAGAAGGGTAATGCATCTGCTGGCACTTTTGTTTATCTCCAAGCCCAAATTTATGAAGGCTGAGTCGGAGGTGGTACTAGAGGCACTCTGTCTCCATGGTTGGTAGCTCCTTGCAATCCGTTCCACTGACCAGCCCTTCTGTAACCATGTCTGGGGAGAAAATGTCAACTGTGTTAATGCTGTGGGTGACCAGGATTGGGCATATGATATGATATGGTTTGCTACAGGGTGACCAATATGATCCATGCTGCCATCCATAGTGTAGAGGTCCTGCATGGAAACAGAGGACAGTAGGTGGTGGGCCACCTACTGAAACTCCCTTTGTGGAGACAGAGGAGAGGAGTTCCTTGCCTCACTTTAAAGCAGTACCATCTCCAGTGAGTCCCACACTGCACTAGAAGGATGTAGGGGCAGAGCTGGACAGACCCCACAGAGTACCAACTGAAAATGCCCCAAGTATGTACGCCTGTATCACAGTATCCATAGTTGCAGTATCTCCTTAAAAATTAGTCAGGGTAAAGTTTTATACTGTCTGTCTGAGATATGGCATTCCGGTACATCAAGGGTCAAAGTTCAATGTCAGTCTGCAAAAGGTATGGCCAGTGGGAATTGCTTATTAGCATATTTTCATAGTTGTAACTAAATAAGTTGCATGTGTAGTTGCGGTGCTTTGTCCCTTGCACACTGTATTTTTTTTTATTTTGCTTTGGTGTTTTTCCACATGATTTTTCATATGACACCAACAATGTGGAAAGAACGGTTGTGTAAAATCTTACCATAACCATAGATGTCCTTCTCTTCCATGTTGCAGTATTCTTGGTGTGGGATTTCCTGCCTTCAGGCGACTCGTACGTTGGCTCCTATACAAAAGCTTCAGCTTGGCTGTTGCAGCTGCATGGGATGTCACACGTAGGGCCATAAACCAGGGACCTTAAGTGTGACGTCTGCACGCACAGTCCTCAAAACTTAAAGCTAAGCAGGCAAAGTAGATGGCCCAATGGGTTAGGTTGCCAAAGGTGACATGTATAAGGCCCTGGGTCTCTTCTGTAATGGAGCGAGGCATCAGGGATCAGTTAGACTATTGAGGGGGGATGGTGGGTGGGATGGAATACTGCAACATGGAAGAGAAGGACATCTATGGTTAAGGTAAGATTTTACACAACTATTCTATGTCCTTCAATTCCTATGTTGTAGTATTCTTGGTGTGGGAGAGTATCACATCTTAGTTTGATGAAAGGGTGGTGGAAGCAGAGGATGATTCCACAAAACCATGTAGGATTGCTCTGGCAAATCCTGCATGAGCTTTGGAAATTAGGTCTAATTTGTAGTGTTTGGTAAAAGTGTGGATAGTGGACCATGTAGCTGCTTCCATAATGTGTCCATGCCTTTTTGGAAGGCCTTGGAAGTGGCCACTGCTCTTGTGGAGTGTGCCTTAACCACAACTGGAGGGTTTTTTCCATGGTGTGAGTAGCATAAACCAATTGCCTTTCTAATCCAGGATGCAATGGTCTGTTTTGGTGACTACCTTGCCCAAAGCCCTGGGGTAGAAAGATACAACGAGTTGTTTGGATTTTCTAATGTCTTTAGTCTTGTCAAAGTAAAATCTTAGTTGCCTATGGACATCTAGGGAGTTGAGTATCCTCTCTCCTTGGTTAGATGGGGAGGGGAAAAATTAGGTAGGTGAATAGATTGATTTAGAGATAAGTTATTTACTACCTTGGGCATGAAGGAGGGGTTAGTTCTCAGGGTGACCCTGTCCCTATGAAAAATGGTGTAAGGTGAGCATGCCATTAAGGCTTGTAGTTCAGAAACCCTGCTGACAGAGGTAACAGCCACTAACAGTACTGTTTTCCAAGTACAAAACTGTAGAGAGGCTGTGTTAGCTGGTTCGAAGGGGAGCTGGGTGAGTTTTTCCAGGATGAAGTTCAGGTCCCATGGAGGAGGAATAGGCTTCTTAGGTGGTCTGATGTGTAAGACCCCTTTAAGGAAGAGTTTTACATGTAGCTTGGCTAATAAGGAAGGATCTGGAGGTAAGCAGGCTGATAATGCGGAGAGGTGCACTTTCACTGATGAATAGGAAAGTCCACCCTTTATAAGTTGACACATATATGAAAGGACTAGGCAGGTGTCAGCCTTGTAAGTGACCCGTTCCTGTCCCAGACACCACTGAGTAAATCTTTCCCATTTAGCAAGGTATGATTTTCTAGTAGTGGGTTTCCTGGCCTCCCTCAGGACTGATAGCACGTCCTCTGAATAGTGGTGTCTGAATGGGGTTAGTAATTTATCACCCACAGAGTCAAGGATAGCATTTGCAGGTGTGGGTGTAGGAGAGTTCCTTTGTCTTGTGTCAGAAGGTCCACCTTGTAGGGTAACTTGCAGTGATTGCCCTTGGCTAAATTGTGTAGAAGGGGCAAAGTACAGTTGTGTACACTTACCATAAATGTCGATGTTCGAGTGTATTCACTGTTGCAGTCCTAACAAAATGGGTTATTTGGCTCCCGGTAGCCCTCAGTCGGCCCGAATACCAAAGTCCTTGGTATATGACATTGGCTGCCATTGGCTGTAAACCTGACATCAGGACGTCAGGCTATACTACTCAGAAACAGCTCCTTGTGGTCCTGCAGAGTGGTGCTAGCAGCAGAGAACTGAGAAAAGCGACTACTTTCCTGATCTAAGTATTTTTTTGCTGTTTTTACCTGAGAGACCTTCCTTTTCTTACTTTGAACAAGTTTAAACTGCTTTATTACCTGTTATTTGCATTGTACATTATCTGCATTTAAAGTTATATTTGGTCGAAAGTTTGTTGTTAAATTTAACTGCTGAGGCTACACACTAAAGTGAGCTAGCCTGTGTAAGTGATTTATTACTGTTTTTCCTGCCTTTCTGTGTACTTTTTAACCTAAAAAGAAAATAAAAAAAGAAAAATCCTTGTTTTCCCTCCTTTCTCGACTAGTTTAGACCAATATACAGGCTTTGCTGTATTCCGGACTGTGGTGTAGTTCCTGTGTTGTCCATTGCCTTACTTGGATAGAAGGAAGTTTCTTTGCTCACCAGTGGGAGTGGGGAGCCTTGAGCAGCCTATCTGTCCCTGAAGGAGTGACCTCAGCACAAGAGCTTGTAATAATTGGTCGTTTTGGACCATTTCCAGTTCTTTTGAAGTTCCCTGTTTAAAATCCGCGTTTGCGCGGCTTTGTGCGATTGTGCGCATAGTGCAGCACAGGTTAAACAGGCTTAAACCATTCCTGGCTCCGCCAAGTCTGCACTTCAATTTTTCCCTTAAGAAAGCTCTACTTTCAACAAAATCATTCTATTCGCTTTATCATAAGCCTTGCACTTGCTCCTAAAACCTTTCTTTTAAGTGAAGCACCCTTAAACTAACGTAAGCACTGCATCCACCTACAACCCGTGCTAGTACCCACTTCCCTTCAAAGTCCTCTCTCTGACCCAGTTACACATCCCCTCCTTTTACTGTTCTGGCATGTCGAGTGGTATATTACTGACGTCCTCTCCAGTTCAGCTGGTTAATCTGGGAATCCTGAGACAATGTTACAATTGTCTCATGTACACAGACAACCCTCTCCTCCTCCCAACAAACACATGTGAGAGATGCAACTATATAGCCAAACTGGAGGCTGAACTCTCTCAACACAGGACTAGCAAGACCAGACAGGAGGAGAAGGTAACCACACACACAACAAACCCAGTCTCACATAAACCAACCACAACTGCAAACCAAACACATAGTAACACAAAGACGTACTCGGAGGCTCTAATAAAAAACTTACCAAAACAACAGAGGCTCCCAAAGCAGACATCCAAGAAAACACCACCTCAAAACTCTGCCCAGGCAACACATAGTACACAAAGTCAGTGTGCCAAAAAATCACAGCCCTTAAGGCGAAACACCATGCCTGATACACTAGTAATAGGTGACTCTATAGTCAGACACACTGACGTCCCACTTACCAGGCTGAACAAAGAGAGGGTAATGGTGAGCTGTCTGTCAGGAGCTAGGATCCGCCACACAACACAAGCACTCAGGTCACTCCAAAGCAAGTACAAATATGACTCCGTCATTGTCCATGCCGGCGTGAATGACCTGAGACGCACCTCCTTGGACTACATAAAAAGAGACATAGAGGAGCTCTCTGATTATGTAGCCCAGGCCGGTATGACCCTGACCCTGAGCAGCATCTTGCCCTCACCAAGAATGATGCCACAATACAAAGACAAGATGATCAGTTTTAATAATTGGCTCAGTTACTGGTGTCATTCTAGGGGGATCCAATGTCTGTCTGCTTGGGATGACATGCTGGACAAGCCACGCTGCTTCGCAAGGGACTGCTTGCACCTGTCACCACTGGGCTTCCGGATATTGGCTAAGGCTCTTGCCACTCCCATAGTGCCTTTTTAGGCAAGGCTCAAAAGACAAACCCACCACCTTAGAAAACAATAAAGGAAAAAAACTAAGGGTAATGCTGCTCAATGCCAGAAGTCTAAATCTCAAGATGCAGGCTCTCGAAGCACTCCTCAGTATGGAGAGCATCGATGTCTGTGCAGTAACTGAAACCTGGTTCAAGGCTCCTGAAAGCACCCCAGCCTTACCAGGTTATACCTCGTATCATGCATTTCGGCCCCAAAACCTGGGCCAAACCACAAAAGGAGGGGGAGTGTCCACATTCATTAAAGACACCCACACCTCCAGGTTAGTGGCAATGCACGAAGCATCGGAGACCATCCATGTGCAACTAACCGTAGGCAAAACTGCTATACAACTTGTAGCATGCTACAGACCACCCTCGCAATCTCAGGAACTCCATTCAGCCTTCCTGAAGACACTGGAGGATATGAATGTCTCACCAAATACCATCATATTGGGAGACTTCAACTACCCAAACATAGACTGGGTGCATTACTCAAGCCCCAACACATTAGCCCAAAGGTTCCTGGAATTCATCAACTCAAATGCGATGGAACAACTAGTCACCTCCCCCACAAGAGGAAATAATATACTTGACCTGATCATCATAAACATGGGGACAAAATGCTCAACACTGGAAGTATACCCCTCACTAGTGAGATCAGACCATAAACTAATAACCCTAGATATTCATATCCCACCTCCACCCCCAGCACAAAAGACCACAGTGAGAAACTTCTCAAAAGCCGATTTTACACTCCTTAGGACTGAAATGGTATCCTTCAAACCCCCTGGGCCAGTGGAAACCACATCCCACACTGCTGAATCCTTCACAAATGTTTTCTACGGGCATCTCCAAGAATGCATGGATCATGCAATCCCAAATAAAACCAAGACCCTTCCCGCCAAAGGCAGGCATCCTATCTGGTGGACCCCAGCCATAAACAAACTTTATAACAAGAGAAGGAAGCTACTGCAAGACAGAGCAAAATCCCATAAAGGGAAGGCATCACTGATCAGCACTAGCAAAAAACTACGTTCGCTAATAAAATCATCAAAGGCCAACTTCGAGAGAAAAATCACTAAGGACACTAAAGATAATCACAAAGCCTTCTTCAGTTATGTTAGAAACCTGGGCGGAAACCCTCAGATATGTGCAGAGTTAGTTCATAACGGCAAAAAATACACTGAACCTACAGATATTGCCAACATACTGGCAGACAGGTTCAGTGCAAATTTCTCCCCTCCCTCTCCCCCAAAAGACGAAATAAATATCTCAGCTGAATGCAACCCCCCTGAAATCTCAGATGTCCAGGTAAGAGCTGCCCTCAGCAAAGCTAAAAATACAGCATCCATGGGACCTGACAGTGTCCCAGGTTGCGTGCTACGTGAACTCCTAGAGGAGCTAAACCCGCACATAAGAACGCTGTTTAATCTTAGCCTTGCTACAGGATACATCCCTGAACACTGGCGTACAGCTACAGTGGTCCCACTCTACAAAGGTGGCACCTCTACAGACCCTGGAAACTACCGCCCCATAAGTTTGACCAGCCTGGTCTGCAAAGCTATGGAAAGGATCATTATGGAACTCATAAACAAAGACATCGGGGACCTACAGACAATTGACCCTACCCAGTTTGGCTTTGTAAAAGGCAGATCCTGTCTTTTAAACCTGGTGGACTTTTTTGAAACAGTTACTAGAGCCATCGATGAAGGCAAAGCAGTTCATACAGCCTACCTGGATCTGACGAAAGCCTTCGACACAATACCCCACTCAGGCATCATAGACAAGCTCAACAGCTTAAATGTAAACCCGTTTGTCACAAGATGGGTTGCAAACTGGCTAAAGGACAGAACCCACAAAGTCAGAATAGCTGGAGCTATGTCAGACTCTAAGCCAGTCACAAGTGGAGTCCCACAGGGCTCTGTCTTGGGACCCCTCTTGTTCGGCATTTATTTCTCAGATGTGCAGGCAAACATAGAGGGGTTGTGGCTGACAAAGTTCGCAGACGACTGCAAACTAGGCGCCATAGTCGACACACCAGCTGACACATGCATCCTCCAGAAGGGCCTCACAGAAACAGACGACTGGTGCCAGAGTCATGGCCTTAAACTAAATGCCAAAAAATGTATAGTCCTCCCCTTTGGAAAAAACAAAGTACCCACAAATTACCACATAGGTGGTAATCCATTAAGTACGGAAAAAGTAATCAGAGACCTGGGGACCCAAGTTGACAGTAACCTCTCATTTGACACCCACGTCGCCAAAGTGGTTAGAAAGACCTTCTACCTTGCCCACCTTATCATGAAGGGATTCATATCCAGATCAAAGGAAGTCATTGTACCCTTATATTCCTCCCTTATCAGGCCTATGATTGAGTACAATGCCCCATTTGGTATGTACCTCACCCGGCACCTGCAGCAGCTGGAGAGACCCCAAAAGTACCTTATCAAGAGGATCAAGGGTCTCCAGCATGTGTCATATGCTGCCAGACTGAAAAAGCTCCAGCTCTATTCAGTAGCATACTGCCTGCTCAGAGGTGATCTGTGCCTTACGTACAAGGCCATGTCCAATTCAGAATTAATGGGCATGCTCCACCTCAAAAAATCCAAATCCATCAGAGCCACGAGAGCTAAAGATCTAAACCTCAGCACGAATATGAATAGGACATGCTGGAGGGACAGATTCATAACCCAGAGGCTTCCCACACTCTGGAACAGGATACCTGTCCATGTTAGGCAGAGCCCCTCACTGACTCTCTTCAAGAGAAATCTGGACGAATGGATGGGTGAGCGTAGGTTTACCCCGGGGGTCATCTCTGTGTCATTGCTAGATACAGGCACAGTAAACTAAATTTAATTTAAATTGTACACTTTTGTATCGTTACATGGGGTGGCCAAAGCCACATACACTTTGGCTAGGCTTATAAATGCCCTAGGGCAGATAGCCTAGTACTATACTATGAAACTAAAGGAAGGCAGCAGATGCCATTTCCCCAGTTTTTCTTGCCTTAACTGTCAGGAGCCCCCCTAAAGAAGGCTAGACCAGGAAAGTAAATATATACTGGAAACATACCATCCAGAAAAGAAAAAAACTAGCATGTGTCTTAGGAAAAAAGGAGGAATGGAGGGGAGGAACCAGGACTGCAACAGTGAATACACTCAAACATCTACATTTATGGTAAGTGTACACAACTGTACAATGCTCATCAGGTTTTACTGTTGCAGTCCTAACAAAATGGGTTGATTCCCAAAGCCCAGGAAAAAAACAAAAGGGAGGAGGAATAACCACAGATTAAGGGTTGGTAAGAATGCCTTGCAAAACTGCAGAAGCAAAACCAGCCCTGTATTTAGAAAACAAAGATAGATTGTTATGCTTTGTGAAAGTATGGACAGAAGACCAAGTAGTTGCTTCTAGAATGTCCTTAGTAGGCACACCTCTCAGAAAAGCTGTTGAGGTAGAGGCTGCTCTAGTAGAATGGGTCCTAATACTCTGAGGAGGAACATTTCTATGCTGTAGGCAACAAAAGTGAATACAATGAGCAATCCATTTGGAAATGGTTTGCTTAGAAATAGCTTTACCCTGAGCTCCAGGAGCAAAACTAACCAACAACTGATCCGATTTCCTAAAGGGTTTTGTCCTGTCCAAGTAAAAACGTAGCTGTCTATGTACATCAAGAGAGTGCAAAATCCTTTCCCCTTTTTTTCAAGGGATTAGAAAAGAAGATAGGCAGGTGGATAGACTGGTTGAGTCAAACTAGAAACCACCTTAGGCATAAAGGAGGGATTAGTTCTAAGAGAAACCTGATCTACATGGAAAATAATAAAAGGTTGTACTGCCATTAAGGCCTGCAGCTCAGAGACCCTTCTAGCTGAAGTAATAGCCTAGAGAAAGGCAGTCTTCCAGGAGAGAAACTTTAAATCTGTAGAGGCAGCTGGTTCAAAAGGAGGCAGAGTAAGCTTCTCAAGGACAAAATTAAGATCCCAAGCAGGAGTAGGAGCTCTTCTGGGAGGTCTTAGATTGCTAGCTCCCCTAAGGAAGTGCTTCATCAAGGGATGAGAGAAAATGGGTTGTTCAAAGGAACAATGAGCAGAAATTGCTGAAGCATGAATCCTGATAGAAGAAAAAGAAAGTCCACCATTAAGCAAGCCTGCTAGGTAACCAAGAATGAGAGGAGGTGAAGTATGAGAAGAGTCTTCCCCTCTAGCCTACATCCAAATGCAGAATCTTTTCCATTTATCTGCGTAGGATTTCCTGGTGCTAGCTCTCCTGGCCTCACGAAGAACCTCAACCACCTTTTGGGAAAGGTTTATATTATTATTAACCAGGCAGCTAAATGCAGAGTTTGAAGATGAGGATGAAAAAATTTCCCCCCATCCTGAACCAAAAGATCTGGTACAGGGGAAGATGCCAAGGCTGAGACTGGGAGAGGCTGCGAAGAAGTGGATACCAATGTTGCCTGGGCCAGTCTGGAGCTATGAGAATAGCCTTTGTTTTTTCGTCCCTTATATTTAACAGCACTCTGGGAAGAAGAGGCAGAGGAGGGAAAGCATAAATTGATGGATGTGTCCATTGGAAGGACAAAGCATCCACTCTCCAGGCTTTGTCATGATGCCCCCTGGTGCAGAAGGTTGGAAGAAGATGGATGGCTGGAGTTGAGAAAAGATCCACTTGTGGAGTTCCCCAGTGCTGAATGATGTGATGAAAGATGATTCAGT
Source organism: Protopterus annectens (assembly GCF_019279795.1). NCBI lineage: Eukaryota > Metazoa > Chordata > Ceratodontiformes > Protopteridae > Protopterus > Protopterus annectens. Next base: position 1,660,347,566 of record NC_056744.1, read on the forward strand.
TGCCACTCATGAGGATCCAGAACATTTCTGCTCCATTGGTCTGCCAAGGTGTTGAGCCTTCCTGGAAGAAACTGGGCTATCAGATATATGCCCATGGAAGCTGCAATGGACCATAGTATCATGCTTTGTCTGCACAGGGGGTAAGAGTGAGTCCCTCCTTGCTTGTTGATGTACCACATGATTGTGGTGTTGTCTGTCCTGACTAAAAGAGTACCAGGAGAGAGTAGGTGCTTGAAAGCCATTAAGGCCTGCTGGACTGCCATCAGTTCTTTTAAGTTTATGTGCAGATGTATCTGTTGATTGTTCCAAGTTCCCTGTATGCACATGCCTTCCAGATGTGCTCCCCATGCATAATCCGAGGCATCCGTGGTGAGAGTTTGGCTGGCAGGTGTTGGGCGAAAAGGCGGACCCTTGTTCTGTGAACAGGCTATTGCTCACCAGAGAAATTCCATTTGCAGACAGGGAATCAGAGGAAGTATCAAGTCTTAAGTCCTGTGTGTGTTGACACCAAAGGTTCTTGAGGTACCATTGTATTTTCGTCATATGCAGTCTTGCATATGGAATCATCAGAATACATAAAGCCATGAACCCTAGGGCTTGCAGGAATTGCCTTGCAGAGAAGCTGGGTCATGGTTGCCAGATTCTTGAAGTAAGTTGAAATATCTTCTTTCTCTTGAGGGAGGAATACCATCTGGGCGGCTGTATTCAGACTCGCTGTCAGGAATACAATCTCCCTTGCAGGTACCAATTTTCATTTCTTTTCATTGAGAGTGTAGCCCAAAGATGTGAGAAGGTTCTTCACAAAGTCCAAATCCTTTAAAAGTTGTTCTGGAGAGTTTGCATGAATGAGACAGTCGTCCAGGTAAGGATAAATTTGAATGTTTCTCTGCCTGTAAAAAGCAATGACTGGCGCCAGGCACTTTGTGAAGACTCCGGGAGCAGTAGATAAGCCAAAGGGCAGTGCAGAGAATTGGAAGTGTTGTTCTCCAGCTCTGAAACGAAGGAACTGTCTGCACCTTTCCCTTATTGGGATGTGCAGATATGCCTCTTTGAGATCCAAAGTTACCAGCCAGGAATCCTTGTCCAGCATTGGCAGTAATTGTTGGAGTGAGCATCTTGAATTTGGGAATCACCAGAAAAGTGTTTAGAATAGACAAATCCATAATAGGGCACCAAGTGCCCCCTTTTTTGTGTACCAGGAAATGGCTTGAATAAAAACCCTGGCCTCTCTGAATTGCAGGAACTGGCTCTATAGCACCCAGATTCAGTAAAGAAGAAAATTGCTTTTCTACCTCTGCCCTTTGATTTGAGGGTATATCTGGATATCCTTGTTGAACAGGAAAGGTGTGAAAATAGAACTTGTAACCTTGGGTTACTATGTTGAGCACCCATTTGTCATTTGTGATGGTAGACCATACCTCTGCAAACCTGGCTAACCTTCCCCCCAAAGGAAACCCTAGGCCTGCAGAGGCAGGCACGGGAAGGCTGGAGTCATTCAGAATGCTTGCTTTGGGAAGGTTGCTTAATACTCCCTGATTTAGAGGATGAAGAGTGCCATAGCTTAACCTTTTGAGGGGCAGAAGTTTGCCCTCTAGAAAACCTGAAACCCCTAGGCCTAGTGCGACCCTGCTTGCTAGGATCAGGGAAAGACCAATTCTTTGACAGATAATGTCTACTAAACCAAGGAGGTTGAACTTGAAGGAAATCCTTAACAGCTTGCATAGATTTTGCCTTATCCCCCAACTTTTTCAACACCTCTTCAGCCTTGTTACCAAAAAGATTGTCCTTGTGCAAAGGCACATCCAGCAGTTTAGATTTGACTGGTTCAGAAAGAGGCTGTTCCCTGAGCCAAGCATATCTCCTAATAACAGAAGCAGTGGCTGCTGCTCTGCAGGAAGCCTCCAAAGTGTCAAAACCATAATGCAGAGAATGCTTAGTGACAAGAGTGGCAGAATTAAATAAATCTTGCAAGTCCTTGTTCTCCATCAGGGAAGGAACATCACTAATATTAGCCTTAATAGTTTCCAAAGTATGCTGCTAATACTTAAGCATATGAAAAAGACAATTTACAGACCTAATGGCAAGATTGGTGGACCTTTTTCCCCCACCTGTCCAAGGCCCTAGATTCCTTGTCAGAGGGCACATGATTTTTAGCATTAGTAGCTTTAACTCCTCTGGGACCTTGAGAAATGATCTCTGGGTCAGCAGTTGGATTCTTGAAAAGAAACTGATGAGAATCAGGAACCCTATAATACCTGTCAGGCTTTCTGGGGGCAGGAGGGATAGAATTAGGAGTTAAAGAATTTTCTTCCAAAACTGGAGGGATAGCTAGAGGCTTATCCTGTGGCAAATCCAAAAATTCCCTGATTCTTTTCTTAGACTGAGGAAAGTCCTGACTTTCCCCATTTGAAGTGCTCCCTAAGAGTATTCAAAGTATCCCCAAAGGAAAAATCTTCTGGAGGGGAGGCAGAAGGGATAGAGTCTTCAGCATCAGAATCCTCAAAACCAGAAAAAAGTTGAGAGTTTCCCTCTTCATCAGCAGAGATACTAGAAACCTCAGAGTCTGAGGCAGTCAAAACATCAGGAGACAAATCCCTAGCCCTCTTGGAAGGGGGAGGTTGAGAGCCCCTAATAAGGGTCAGAAGATCACTAGCCATTTTTACCAACTGAGACTGAGGCAAAGGAGGGGAGGCTGACGCCTGTGTGAGAGTAGATTTGTGGCTGGAAGGTTTGCTAGTAAACCAGAGGGACTTGGGAGGCCTAGCTACAATGGAAGTCTGAACCAAGGTAGTCGGTCTGGCTCTGGTCTCATGACGAAAAGAAAAGGCGTAAGAAGCCGGTGCCTGCTTAGCAGCTCTGGACCCATCTGAGGCGGTGACAGGCGGAGGGTCTCTAGACAAAGTGGAAGCCAGCGGCATGGAGGACTCAGTAAAGGTTTGGCAGAGGCCTGAAGCTGAACATCTGTGGACTGCAGGGGCTGCGAAATCACCTCATTGACCAGCGCTGGGCTGATGACCAGTTTAACTGGAGCGTCGTCAGCAGATTTGACCCTAGGCCTGTCGCAGTCTTTGTTCTTGCGTTTCCTAGGCACATCAGAAGTCGGGAGACCAGAAAACGCCATACTGATGAACCTAGGCCAGACTCCAAAATGCTTATACAAAATTTTAGCTCTACGGTGTATGGTACGCGGGTTGAAAGAAGCGCAAAGATCACAATTAGGGACGTTGTGCTCAAGGCCCAAACAAGTTATACAGTAGGAATGAAAATCACAGTGCGGAACCTGTTTTCCACAGGCAAGACAGTTATTAACTTTATCTGACATTCGTTAAAGCAAGAAAAGAGGGTCCCCAGTGGGGTATTTATCTGAGGATGTCTTCAACTTAGTAGTTGGAATACAAAAAGAAGGTAATCAGCTGACCAGCACTAGTGTGAATTGCATCTGCTTCGGGCTCTGTGGCAAGAAAGACTGGGGAAATAGCGTCTGCTGCCTTCCTTTATACCTGACATCCTGACGTCAGGTTTACAGCCAACGGCAGTCAATGTCATATACCAAGGACTTTGGTATTTGGGCTGACTGAGGGCTACCGGGAGCTGTATAACCCATTGTGTTAGGACTGCAACAGTGAAACACGATGAACTTCCAGTGCTGCCTTGGCCAGTAGGGAGTCACTAGCAAGATTTTTGGTTTGTCCTTCCTGATTTTCAGAAGGAATTTCTGAATCGGAGGGAAGGGGGGAAGGCGTAAAGGTACTCCCCCTCCCAGGTGAAACTGAAGGTGTCTACTCTCCAGGCTTGGGGGGAGTAAGTCTTTGTGCAGAAGGCCTGCAGCTGCCTGTCCTGGGGGGAGGCAAACAGGTCTATTTGTGGAGTGCCCCACCGGTGGACTATGTCTAGGAAGACCGTCCTGTTCAGCATCCATTTGTGTTGTGGAAAAGACATTCTGCTCAGGAGGTATGCTTGCTTGTTGTCCTGTGAAGGGATGTAGCTGGCTTGCAGGAATAGGTTGTGCTGGGATGCTAGGTCCCAAATTAGTAGGGCTAGCCTGCCCAATTGGTATGCCTTGGTACCTCCCTGTTTGTTGATGTACCACATTACAGTGGTATTGTCTGTCACTATCAGAAGAGGACCTGGTAGCAGTAGGGGCATGAAGGTTTGGAGAGCTAAAAGAACTGCTGTTATCTCCTTTACATTGATGTGTTTGGTTTTCATGGGAGGTTGCCACTGGGCTTGGACTCTGTTGGAGTGCAAGGTGGCTCCCCTACCTGAGTCTGAGGTATCTGTATGCAATATTTGTGTGGGTTGAGGGGGCTGCAGTGGAAGCCCCGGGTTTAGTTGTACTTGTTGGATCCACCAAATGATTTCCTTCTTTTAACAGGGAAGAAGGGGATAACTTGTTCCAAGTGACTCTGGTGTTATGACCAGATATTTTTGAGGTACCATTGCAGTTTTCACATATGCATTCTGGCCAATGGTAGCATGGGAATGGTTGCTGCCATCAATCCCAAGAGTCGAAGGAATTGCCTTGCCACTGTCTGGGAGAACAAGACTTCCTGGAAGTGGGAAGTTAGAGATAGAACCTTGTCCTGTGGAAGAAAGGCTTTCATTCTTTCTGTATTGATTCTGTAGCCTAGGAATATCTTGTCCTTGTCTGGGTTCAGGGAGGACTTCTTGACTTTGTAGAAGGGACATAGTGAAGTGAAGATGTCTTAAGAGGGAATCATTGGACTGTGCTAGGATAAGGATGTTGTCCAGATATGGATAAATCTGGATTCCTTGGGTCCTGCAGAAGGCAATGGCTGGAGCTAGGCACTTTGTAAGCACTCTTAGGGAAGTAAATAAACCAAAGGGCAAGGCTGTAAATTGGAAGTGTGAGGATGGGCCAGAGAAATGCAGGAAATGTCTGTGTGAGGCCCTGATGGGAATGTGCAGGTAAGCATCTTTTAGGTCCAATGTGACCATGAAAGAATTTGAGGGTATGAGGGGTAAGAGAGTGGGGAGTGACAGCATTTTGAAGGAGGGTCCCTGCAGGTAAAGGTTTAGGAAGGAGAGATCCAAAATGTGTCCCCGTGGACCGTCTTTTCGAGGGACCAGGAACAGACGGGAGTAGAATCCCTTTCCTTCTTGTCCTGTGGGAACTGGCTGTATTGTGCCTTGTTGTTGCAGGTCTGACAGAATTTGTGGAGGGAGATGGCATTGGTTTTTTGGGGGAAACAGAATTCCCTTCCAGGGGGGAAGTTGTTTCCAGGATAAAAAGTACCATTTTTGAATAATGCTTAATAACCATTGGTCTGTAGTGATTTCTTGCCAGAAGGGGAAACAGTGTGTAAGGCGAGCTGAGAGGGGCAGATGGTCCAGGCATTCACACATTATTAGGACCTCCCCTGTCCTGAAAGGGTTATCTAGGTTGAGGAGGTGGGCCAGTAGGCCTAGTTGAGGAATGTCTTCTAGTTCCTCTTCTGGGTCTGGAGGAGGAGGCAGCAGAAGGTGGGTTACACCTAACAAAGGTAGTCTTAGCCGGGTAGTTCCTATAAAATTTGGGTATAGGGGATACCAGGAGATGTTTTATATCCTGTAGTTCTTTGCTTTTCTCTTGCAGATTCTTAAATAGGTCTGCAGATTGCTTTCCAAAGAGGAAGTTGTGATCCAGGGGGGCGTCCAAGATTTTGGACTTGAAGACTTCGGGCAGATTCTGTAGTCTAAGCCAGGAATATCTCCTAAGGACAGGTGCTGATGCTGCAGAGTGAGCAGAAGTTTCTGCAGCCTCGTAGCTGCATCTTATGGAGTGTCTAGCCACTTGTAGTGCTAAGGGCAATTTGGAGGAGATATCCGTTTTAATGGAGCTGTCAGGAATTGAGGCCAGCATAGAGGTGGCTTGGGATACCAAGTCCAGGGCATACTTGGTCATGTGAGTTTGATAGTTAATGGCTCTGAAGGCCAAAATGGAGGAAGTGTACACTTTCTTGCCTATCCTATCCATAGATTTGCTATCTTTATCTGTGGGCAATAGGGAGGCAGAAGACAACAACCTAGACTGTTTATCACTGCTGGGTCTGCTAAGGGTGGCAGGAGGCTGTGAGTCAGTGTTCTAGAGGCTGCAGTAAAGGCATCCAAGTATGCAGGAAGAACAGGGGGTACAGCTGAAGGGGAGGGGGACGCCACTTGCAGCATTTCAAAGTATATTTTTTTGGGTTTGTACTGTACCTGTGAGAGGCCATCCTGCTGAAATTGCTTCCTCATTATAACATTGTGTAACATTACATGCACAGTCGGTACTTTAGCACTAGTGATAGGGTCATATTGCAAGGCAACAACTGGGCAAATTAAGACAGTAAAAGTATGTCTTCAGCAGCCCAAACACATGTTCTGTAATGTTCTTGAATTGTGATAGTACATGATTGCCACCCTGGTCTGTCTGATTGTGTAGACTTCTTATTAAACCAAGGTTCTGGTGCATGTCCAGCATCCCCAGCAAGATAGAGGTAAGTGAAGTCAGCCCTAAGAAACTGCTGGTACAGGTCACAAATGTGCCATATGTGAGAGCTGAGGTAACTACCTGAGTAGCCAGCACACGCATCGTAGATGATACCTTGTGCATTATAAACCACCTGGAGTTTAGGAGGTGAAACCTTTTCTGTTTCACATACCTCCTTCCCTCTTTAGCAGGTGACTTCAGTCTATTGCCTCTAGTACCTCAAGAAAACAGGCTATGTTACAGAACTTCCACATGGTTTTGGCTGTCTCTTCTGGGGTGTGTGTGGGAACCACACATGAAGCATGGTATTAAAGAACTGATGGAATGTGTTGCAGGCAGAAGCCTAGGATACCCCTACTGTGTCCCCAGTAGGTCACTGAAAGATTTGTATGGCTAATATACACAAAGCAACACATACTGTGGTATCCACTGGGATATGTACTGCAAGAATCCCATGGAGCTGCAGAAAAGGCTGATACATATCCGCAATCTGTTGCTTGGTATGATTTCAGTGGAGGGCCAGTCCACTATGTTGTTGTCATGAAATGTTATCTGTATGATCTGATGATTCTGCATCTCCAGTGATGGCACTGAGCACTCTCATGCATAACATCTGCAATGAGAAAATCAAGTAGGTTCACAATTGCTATGGCTACCACAGCCCCTAACATAATTCAGTGATTTAGTTGGCCTGAACACTGGCATTTATTCATGTTCAAATATACAGCAGGCACAGCTCAGAGGCATGGTATTTAAACATTTCTGAATTGGTGCATTAGCATGGTTTATTATATATTCATCAGCATATAGCACTGTTATGCACACCTTGTTAGTCTACTCTTGTCACACTAATTTGCTATAATGTTTATCTGTAACTGTTGGGTAAGGGTGGCAGCTCTATTTAGTAAGTAACTTACCCTCTTGTTTTCTCAGTTTAGGGTCACCATCTGGCTTTGCAGGATTGTTACTCATTGCAGAATTACTGTGACTTATGTGAAGCAACTTGGAAACAGTAGCCACATAGTAAAGTAGTCCATTGAACAAAGCCAAAATGGAATACATGGCTGTCATTTTATCTGTACCTGCTAGACAGGGGTGGGAGATAGTAATTTATCATTTTGCTGCTTTTCTCAGTTTAAAGAGTCACTATCTGGTTTTACAAGACTGATGTGCATTTGCAAAAATAATGTAATTTCTGTGAATCAACTTGGAATACTTTATTGTATGGCTGTTTTCTGCATGGAAGTTGACAAAACTGAAATACAACACATGAACACTATTTTTAATCAAAGTTGTCTGAAGTGCATACAGAAGTAACTATAACTGCTGAGTGGGGTTTGGACCTGTCTGTTGAAAGTAACTGACCTCTTGTTCTTTACTCAGTTTAAACAGTCACCCATCCGGCTTTCCAGACTAGTGACCATTTTTGTGACGTTGGATGGATTACTTATCTAGACATATGAGATGTACAGAAAAGCAGCTGTAATTGTTGAGGTTTGTCTCTAGAGGAAATTAACTAGTTGCCTTTGTTGCTTCCTCATTATTCTGGATTTGCAGAACTAATGCAAAATGTACAAAGCAACTTGGAATACTTCTGTGTGAACTACATTATGTGGCCATCTTGTGTTGCAATCATATGTGTGAATTGTACACAGTATTGGCTATAACTGCTTGTTGGGAGTGGGGTGGGTGTCTGGATGAGAGTAATTGATCCTCTTGTCATCTGCTGAGTTTATCATCTTTCAGAGCAGTAAGGCATAAAATACATTGCTGAATGTCCAGACCTTCAGAGCTTCTAGGGGCATAGCAGTACTGATACTCCATGGTAATATAAGTGGATTGAGCACCACCTAGTTTAAAACTGCCCTTTCAAGAGTTGTGCACAGAATGTCATTGTAGGATGTGTTGGAGGCTGGAGACAATGTCCATATTCCTTTAATTTTCTTCCCAAACTTCAGAGGTGTGCACAGATCACTATAGCTTGTTTTGGGCTGTGGACTGTGTAGTCATTATTCAGTTTTACTCACAAATTTCAGATAGTGCACAGAGGAGCTGTCAGAATTTACAAGGACTCTATGATGAAAGAGCTCATGACCAAGACAGAGAAGAATAAGTAAGTAACTTTTTCTGAATTATGTTTGACTAACGGTGGAAGCTATTTATCCAAACTGTAAGAGCAAATAGTTTGAAATGTAATAGAACTGGACATGAATATGAATAAGGACGGTATTGTCCTGGGTTGCCTTTCCCCTTCCGTCTTTCTGCTAGTTTGAAGTTTACCTCAAAGTAATACCACAGAAGGGGCTTATACTTTAAAAGTATAATATTTAAAATGGTTGTCATATCTAGCATCTGTTGTTAAAAGTAAATGTTGAAGGCTAAAAAAGAAAATTGTGTAATTGTGGAAGTTCAGCTATGTTTACGAATCGTGCATGGTTCTGGTATGTGATGTTTGTGTAGCAGCCCTGCACAATTGTTTACTCACTTTCTGAATCCTCCAAAAAGTCTCAAGATGCAAAATTTGTGGGTGATAGCTAACAATGAAAATTACACAAGCTATGATGTCTATCCTAGGGTCTTTCAGGTTGAGAGAAGTTCCTTTCTGAAACAATGGACAATTTGACAGGGAGGATGACAGGACCTTCATGATCTGTGGAAGGGCAATAGGTAGAAATAGGGAAAAATATACTTACTGAAGGGTTCCTAAGCATAAAGCAATACCAAGGTGATAATATAGGAAGAAAGAATAACATTGGCATAATGTTATGTACACTGAAGGGGTGGAGTTTACCTTTAAGAGGTTAAGGTAGAAATGTAGCATTTTTACAGTTAGCAACACTCAACATATTATTCATAAATGCATATATCCAGTCTGTGGTCTGACTAATTGATTGGAAGCCTATGTGCTGGGAAGCTTCTATATAACTTCCTTAGTTGACATTTTATTGCCAACAACTTATTAGTTTAACATTTACTTTATGTCCAGCAAGTTGGCTTCACTTATTTCATCTTCAGTTGTTTACTTTGCCCTATTAAAGTATCCAATATGCTGACATAAGTCATTGTTCATAAGTGATGTCAACAACAACCTGTTCACTAGTGTCCAAGACAACCAAGGCAAATGGAAGGAGTACTTCCAGCAGCTTCAGCATTAAGAGAACACAGCAAAGGTCGCATTGCCGCATGCCTCATACAAAGTCTATGATGAAAGAGGAAGAAGAGCCCACCCTAAATGTAGGAGTAAGAACAGCACTAAGGGAAACCATCAGGCCTAGATGAGGCCACTGCAGATATGATAAAGATGTTGGCTGAGAAAGGGGAGACATGACACCGGAGGGTACTTGTAGTAGTATGGAGAGAAATGTGTATCCCAGATGACTGGAGAATAAGCATTTTAATGCCAGTGTACAAAAACAAAGGGGATATTCAGAACTGTAAGCAATATAGAGTTATGAACCACCATCACACTGCATCAAAGTGCTACAGAGGGCGACCAATAAACTAATGTACGTATCAGAGTAGTGTACAGTAAGATAGGAGATGAGCAGTTTGGCTTCAGATCAGGATACAGCACAACTGAACCAATGTCTGCAGTGAGATAGAGTTTGTAGAGAGGAAACTAAAGATAAGGAAATAGTCCAACTGGGCAGTCCTAAACTTGGAGAAAGCATTTGACAGCATCACAGTAAAGCTGATTTACACAGTCCTGATCTGGGTGTGCATCATGGATCAGCTCGGAGTTCACTGCTATTCATATTGGTCATGAACTACATTAACTGACAGTTTGGAGGAGACAGATCATCAGTTTATGTATGCAGATGATGTTGCCTTACAGGCAGACTGTACACAAGACCTTCATCAAATGACAGGGGAAAGGAATGCAAAACTGAAGGCACATCAGATGAAACTGAGTACAGACAAGGCCATTTACATGGCAACAAATGGGGAAATTTGAAGAAGATCAAAAATGAGATAGAAATGAGCAGTTTAACAGTTTCTTGGGGTAGTTTATGAAAATGTAAGTCTGAATGAGATCAAAGCTAGAATCAGAGGAGCTGCAAACATCTGGGTCAGAGTGTCAGGCATAGTGTACGACAGAAGAATTACACAGGAGTTGAAAAGTTAGGTGTACCAAACAGTAGTGCAACCAGTACTACCATGTGGTATAGAAACCTGGGCAGTGAAGGCAAAGCAGTTGAAGCTAGAGGTAATAGACATGAAATGACTGAAACAAGTGGTAGGATACATATTGTGGGACAGCTGAAAAAAATGTTGACATCAGAGCAGAAGTCAGAGTAGCTCCAATTAAAGACAATTTGGTGAAGAAGATTGGGGGATAGAGATGAAGGGAAGATGATACTGGGGCATGCAGCAAAATTATGGATGGATTTTGTGAGAGACAACCTGAATTCAGAGAGAGAGGGAGAGAGAGAGAGAGAGAGAGAGAGAGAGAGGGAGAGAGAGAGAGAGAGAGAGAGACAGAGAGAGAGAGAGAGAGAGAGAGAGAGAGAGAGAGAGAGAGAGAGAGAGAGAGAGAGAGAGAGAGAGAGAGAGAGAGACAGAGAGAGACAGAGAGAGAGAGAGAGAGAGACAGAGAGAGAGAGAGAGGGAGAGAGAAGATTCACTCTCAGGAGACCTCTGGTTCACTCTCTGGTGCACAAAGATTGTAAATGACAGCAGGCAGGGTTCTTGTCAAGTGACACCCTAATTTTGACCTCTCCCTAGTAAATTTGTGGTGTTCTAATATCTTCACTTTTGTCCTTTATCTTATTGTACAAACAACATGCCACAACAAAACAAAAATGTAGTCAGTGCCTACAAACTTAGTTGGATAACTCTCTCTCTTTTGACCATAATATGATAATGGTTGTCAGGAATTATTTCTGTTTAGTACAGCTAATTACTAGTGGAATATCTTTAAAGTCTAAAGTGGAAAACACTCCCTTGTACATGGCATTAGTCAGACTAATTATTGAATACGATGCCTCTTTCGGAATGTATCTCACTTAACATATCAGCCGAAAGATCTGAAAGGTTCCTAGCAAAAGAGACCAGATGCCTGAAGTCCATAAGCTGTCAAGAGAGGCTGCACATTCTGTCCATTTGCTTAGTGCATTATAAACATTTAAGGGGAGTTCTGTTTCACTTGTCATATTATTAGAGTCCAGGTTGTCCTAGACCACCTGTTTCTCTGTAAGTCCAATATCTTCACCATTGCTAAAATCACAGACCTAAACATTCAGTAACAGATAAATAAAACAAGGTCGGGCTTAGGTTTAGAACCCAGTACCTCCCAAACTTTCTCTATTAGTTAAGCAGTGAGATTCAGTATCTCCCTTTAAAGTACATCTGGATAGGTATACACACATTTACTCTGGGATTGGCTGGTTTGACCCCTCTGAAGTTACAGGATAAGGTGGGGATATTAGGAAGGTGTGAATGGTGATAAGACTAAGTAGCCTTGGAATATCTGGGAACCTGTTGTGAAGTATTTCCTGAAATTTTACAGAACTGCTATAGTTTGGGCAGAGTTACTCATTAACATCAGCTGTGCTAATCACACTGTGTTAATCATACCTGCAGTGCTGTTTTCATGGCCTGCCTTGTCCATTTTAAGCTAACACTGCTGGAAAAGCAGACTGTACATATCACTTCTGCTGTACTACACAGTGGTGGATTTAGGCAGGAGGGCAGGGGCACATGCCACCCCCTTTTTAAAGCCGTACTGTGAGCTAAAAAAAAAAAATGCACTGCACTGTGCTTTTGTTAAAATCAGAAAATCTACCGCCAAAATGGTACATTTCCAGTTCAACTTAACATTTTTTTAAATTTTGCATGAAAGATACATCAGAGATGCAATTGGAGGTTGCAGTCAGGTGATCTATAGGACAATCTTTAATTGCTCCTCTAATTGCATCTCCACTGTAGCTGAGTGAAAGTGCATTTGATCACAGCAAGGATTTAGTTGATGGTGAAACAAATTGTATGTTTTCGGACTAGCACCAAACTGCTCAGCTGAGTGACATCCCGTTCAAACATTCAAGTAGAACTGCTGTAGTGAGTGCGGATTAGTGTTCAGATTCAGAAACCGTGAGGTAACTTTTTTCCTTAAAGGGAGAGTATCAAAGTTGGGTGTCTCTGAAAAACGTATTTTTTTACATACCAATAGATAGTACATCATAAACACGACACCTAGTTCCAGGAGCGGCCTTTGGTCAACTGGTGCCCTAGGCAAAAGGGCTCCACGGCGCCCCCTACCACACCCCCATCCTGGCCTACCTACACCAAATAAATACTAGAAAAGCACTCCTGCTAGAGCGGCACCCTAGGCGGCTGCCTAGTTGGCCTATGCCTAAGGCCGGCTATGCCTAGCTCTTACTTCTTCTTTTTTTTTGTACTAGCTTTTAGCAGTTTTGTTATTCAGAGTGTCCTGTGCTCACTGTACTTCAGTAATCCTTCCCACAATCAGATGTCACAATTTTCTCATTTTACCTTCTCATCTTCTAATTAAGTATGCACTTTAGTGACCGTCCCAGGATTGTTATTATTCCCCCAAGAAAATACACACACTGAGATGAGGTTTGCTCTTTTGTGCCTTGCAGGTATTTGAGCATCTTGAACTGTCCAGCAATTTTTTTTTTATCTTACAGGGAACCTTGGTCAGAAAAGCATTATTTGTGGTTTGCCATTCTCATAGAACTCTTACCTAACAACCTTTCAAATAAATAAATATTAATTAAAAATACATATTTATATAGTGAGTCAGAGCAAAGTACTGCTGAATTTTTATAATTAAAATCAGCAGTTATTGGCCGTCTCTCGCGGTTATTCTAATCTTCTAAAACATTAGCGCCTATGCATTCACATGCAGTGCAAAATTTCTAAGCAGGTTTATAACATATTTGTGGTTTGTTTTCCCTTACTGGTGATTTACATTTTATAACAAACTTAATCTAAAGGATGGCATCTGGCTTTCCTGCATACCTGACTTTTTAAGCTGTCATGATATCATTTCAAGAAAATGCAAAATAAATGCTTTTGTCAGGGTGCTGAATTGCATGATTTGCTACCTTTCTCAGTTAAACCAATTAATTCTCCCCAGATTAATTACACATTTGGATAATGAATGTCCTTTTTAGGTATAGGGCTGATGCCATCATAGAAGTGATAAAGGAGACCATGCTGTTTCCCAGGATCTGCCACAGAGAACCCCCTTATTATTCTCTGTTTCCTCTGATATAGGGGGTTGAGTACTGTGTGTCTGCCTCTGGTGGACTTTTTATACATTAGATGTATATATATACACACACACACACACACACACACATACATATATATATATATATATATATATATATATATATATATATATATATATATATACATATATACATATAAACATACATAAGTCTGTGTATGGGGTGGCAGAAGAGAGATGAGGTGATAGCCTGAAATGTACCATGCAGCAAAATAGTGTTGAAAGCTTGCCAGTTATGGACAGCAAAACAACTTGCAGATGACATTAATTGTATCACACTAATAAACTAGTAAACAATTAAAAAAAAAAGAAAATCATTGCAAAGCACATTCAACCACATAGTCTAGAATGTTAGATGAGTGCTATTATCTGTTATGTAATACCTAATAATGAAATCCAGTGGGCAAACATCAACTAATGGAATATTTTAATTTATTTTACATGTCTGTGTCAATCATTTAGTGTAATTTTTATAGCATAGGCTTGATTCTTTGATAAGTGCTTTCCTGTGGTATGTGATAGTGACAAGTTATAATCAGTTCTATTTTATTGCATGTTTGGTTTTGGTGCATCATTCAGAAGTAATAGATGTTACTTCTACTAGAACCTTTGCTTCAGAGGTGTAGTTATGGAAAATATATCACATTAGCTTGTGTTACATACAGTACAGTCCACAGATACTGCCAAGTAAATAAATGTGTGTGAGCTGTGTCTAGGTTATCTGTCACCTTGGGCAGTTCCCCATACTGGCTCCTGTCTCAACCTAAAGTTGAGGGACAAAAAAAGGTAACATTAAACTTCATTGTCATTATAGCTGTAGCAAGTCCCTTGCTACAATCATAAAATGCCTTACTACAGGTACTGCAGCATCAAAATTAATTTAAAATGCCTCAGTATCACATGGCTGCAATCATACCCAGTTGGCAACTACCAATCATGCCCCGTACAGCTTGTACCCAGGGCAGCAACCCCTCCCCAAGTTGTGGTACTAAAATTTAGTCATTGGTTTTAAGAGTGCCTGATGTAGGCAAACAACTGGTGCCAGAGCTATAGACTTAAACTAAAAGTGAAAAGTGCATAACAGTACCATTTGGAAAGATGAGCATCCCTGGAAATTACCACAGTAATAATACATCCCTAAAAGTACATAAGTGGTCAGGGATCTGGGAATGCTTGCTAACAGTAGCCTGGCCTTTGACCACCACATGTCTTCTGTGGTGCAAAAATTACTGTATATTGCACAACTTGTAAGGGCATGGCATCCGGGTCCAAGGAGCTCATTGTTCTGCTGCACTCTGCTCTCATTACACCAGTCATTGAATACAATGCACCTTTCAGCATGTACCCGACCAGGCACTTGTGACAGCATGAGAGACCACGGAGAGTAAACAACTGCTATGCAGGCAGTCTCAAAGCCCTATGTGACAAAATGCTTAATTGTACCCTTTGGAAAGACAGCCACCCCTGGCAAGTACCACATTGATAATACATCCCTAAAAGTAAACTAGTGGTCAGGGATCTGGGAACGGATGCTGACAATAACCTGACCTTTGTCCAACACGTGTTTTCTGTGGTAAGAAAATTACTCTGTGTTGCACAGAAGTCAGGGCATCCAGGTCCAAGGAGGTGATTGTTCTGCTGTGCAATATTGTCATCAAACCCATCATTGAGTACAATGCACCCTTCAGCATGTACCCTACCAGGCACTTGCAACAGCTTGAGAGACGCTAGAGAGTAAAAAAAAATCCTATGCAGACTGTCTCAAAGCCCTATCTCTTTACTCAGACGTCTACAGCAGTCTGTGCCTAGCCATCAAAGCATCTTCTGATCTTATATTGACAGATTTATTGCACATCTGCAAAACAAGTAGCATAAGAAAGTACAGTTGTATAAGTAAAAGTACCATACCAGTAGATGTTTGAATAGATCACTGCTGCAGTAGCCTAAGCTAAGTATGGGTTATATCCTGCATAGGATATAACAGCCAGTAGGATGGAATGTAGAGAGGTGGGGATGGGTTGTTGATAGAGGGTAGAAGGGACAATGCAGGCATACAGAGTAGCGCTGACCTTTAGGGCCAGTGTTTTTGTTGTAGATGGACTACATACATTTTAGAGGTAAAGGATAATGGGAGGTTATGAAGGATGGATGCAGACAATTGTGCTGCTTTAACACATGAAATTAAAGGTGTGGGAAGCAGAGAACCTTTGGAATCAGGGACCTAATATGGTACTGAGATAGTGGAAGTGGAGAGGGAGTAATGAGTTGGTGGTCCTGTCTAGTAAGAGATGGAGGCAGAATGTAGAGCAAGTGATGAACCATGAGCTTTGTAAGGAGGTGTCACTGAGGAAAGGGATGGGGAAATCTGAGTAATATGAGGCTAATGGATACAATAAGGATGAAGAGGGCACACTTCCAAGATGGCTGCACACCGATCAACAGACTGAGTTCATTTCTGCCTGTGTGAAAGCAGAAACTGAAAAAATGCCCCCAAAACTGTCAGTATGAGTAAACATCAGTCCTTGGTTAGGAATTACACTCCCTGGATGCTAGCAAAGAGGATTTTTGGAGAACCTGAGAGAAAATCAACCAGAAAAAGAGAAAAGAAAACTCTGGCTGGGAAGAATCCCACAGATATTCAGCAAAATGCAGTTAAAAATCAGCTTTGGTTCACAAAATCACTTATAGAAATTTAGAGGAAAAAATAAATCAAATGTGTTAAAATAAGTGAAACACTGAAGGAATATATAAACTGAAATAATAAAAGACTGGAAAAGTAGACATTGTTTTAACTAGCTATTTTAGCTGAACTAATGAAACTACAGAAATCAGAGGGTGAAATGAAACAAAGCCTGGCTGAGTATGAGGCCCTTTTTATCATTTTCTGCAGATTACAGTCTACACACACACACACACACACACACACACACACACACACACACACACACACACACACACACACACACACACACGTTTTTCAAATTGTATCACATTATTATTTGAGTCAATGTTGTAGTTAATGAAAAAAAATAGCTACATATTCTTGTTATGCCCCTGGCACACTATAAAGTAAGAGGAGTTTGACTAAATTAATTTGTATGTGAATTATTCTAAGCTTGCTTTAATCACTCTTGGATGAGTTAACAGTTCTTGGCCTTGGACCTGTGAGGTGAGTAATAGATGGTGGTATCTGAGGTGAAAATGGCCATATTCATTTTATGAGACACTAATCCCACTGTTGACTGACTTCATTTTTAAAGTTTTAAGATTTAATCTGAAGTTTGAAATGTATTTATTCATCAGTCTGAGTATTTGAATTTGTTAACCAGTGTGTAACATGCTACTCACAAAGTACTGATTTTTAGGCCTTAGCAGGTGAAAAACGATACTTCGATTTTTTTTTTGTCTGGTTGGGGAGTAGTTGGGTATGTTCTTGTGTGAGGTGAGGTATGTTTCTCAACTTCTATGGGCTTTAGCATAGTTAACAATTCATAGACATAATGGAAATGACAATTTATCAAAATCTTTATAATTTTTTAAGAATGATTAGTTTTGGTGGCAAATGGCAAATCATAATTTATTTATCATTTAGGCCTTAGTAGGTTTCATAAAAGGAGAATTTCAAAACATCTGAACTTGATTCCAGTGAAGGCAAGTGTCATAAGATATTCTCTGTTTGCTTGGGCAGTGGACACAATTTTTGTAGAGGGTATCTACAATCAGCTTAGTTGAGGAAGGCAGCTGCTAGCCATGCTTATTCAACACAGCTGCTGGACGTTACAGGTAAATTGTATATTTTTTTTTTCTTCGGAGAATCTTATTCAAGCTTTGAATTAAAAATGGAGGTAATTGATGGCATAAATAAGCAGGGGTTATATATTTATTGAACTTTTTGTTAAAATCCATCATATTTTAAGTGAGGTTATGCTTTGTACTCTGATTTTTATTTTTACAGTTTTTACTGCACTTAGTGTGGACAGTTTTTACTTCAGGCATATATTTGGTTATGTTAGGGTGAGTAGTTTCTAATAAGCTGGATCTGTTTTAAGTTGTGTGATTATTTGATAGCTAGTCATTCTCTCTCACTTTTCATGAAGCTTGAACAATCATTTGCTCATTTGTGTAGTTATAAGATTTTACATCTGTGTTTGTCCTGTTTGGTATGTATGTCTGTGTGTAAATGTATATGTAAATAAATGGGTATATGTGTGTGTATGTGTTAATGTTGCCACCAGAATCTCTTTTGTCGAATTGTAGTTTATGTGGTGATGTATGTTAAGGCGTTTAATGTATATTATCAAAATTTAAAGGGAAAGTATCAAAGATCCACGTTTATAAAATACTGCTTTTTTGCAGCAGTGCGTAGCCCTTTTAATAAAAAAATACATGTTTTACATTTCTTCTTTAATATCACGGCAATTGAGTCTTGTGATGATTTATGCCTTGCCAGTACCCACCCTTTGTCTATATCCCTTTTTCTAAGAAGATTATGCTAGACAAGCCCAGGGTGAATTTATGGGTGCCCATTCAATCCACTAGGACTTGTTTCTACAATGATAGTATATCACACTGTTTAACTGGCAGGGGGCAGTCTGTTTCAGAGGTGGAGGAAGTGATGTGTGATGAATTTCTCTCTCCATCACGTTTTATTTACATGTAGGTGAAGATTTAGGTACCTTGTTCTGGCATTTGTGGAATTAATAAACTTGTGGAGAAATAAAAGATCTATGGCAGCTGTATCGCTCATGCCACAGAGGGTAGGCATTGATCTTCCTCCAAGAGTCTAATAAAGGGGCAGAGCTTCCAGTCTCTCTCAAGACCTCATGGTCATTATGCCAATGACCTTAGGAACTTATGGGTTCCTTGTAGTTGGTTGATATGTCTAGTGAGGTACATCCCGGAAAGGACATTTTACTTAATTGGCCTAATAAATGCTGAATGTAAAGTGACATTGTCCTCTTTAAGTCTGAATGACATTCTCTTGGCAGTTAACTGCACTAACAAGAATGATTTTCTGACAACTGTATTTTACCTGATGACTGAATGAAAGGGAATATTCAATCAATGATTCAAGGCCCCAACAAAATTTTCATTTTGAAGTGGGGTATTGTCTGTGCTTTAGGCTGACAAAAAGAGTTGCCTTCTAAATGAGACAATATTGCACTTTTTTCATTTAATCTGAGCCTGTTTTCAGGACACTAGTTATTGGTAAAAAGGGTAGGGGAATCGGGGGGGGGGGGGGAGGCTGACATTAGCTCACTGTTTGCAGTCATCTGCAAATTTAGTTAGCCAGAGATCCTTGTTTACAGCCTGCAGATACAAAAAGTAAATGCCAAAAAGCAGATGTTCAGATACTGAATTCTCGGGTCAGGACTGATTGCCTTCATTCTTCCTAATAAGACAATTGCCACTGGCACTTTGAGGATTCCGTGTTTTAGCCAGTCTGCTATCCCTCTTACTATCATCATCATCAGCCACTTTTTTCCCATTTTCTACATGGGGTTGGGGTGTCGTGTTACCGTCGCCTTCTTTCTCAGTTCATTGCCGTACGTCTGCCTTCTTCGACACTCATGCCTGACTGGTGCTGATGTTCTCTCACACAATCCATCCACCTGTTTCCTGGATGCCCTTGTTTCCCTTTACCTTCTTCCTGTCTGTCCCAAATCATCTTCACCAGATTGTGTTCTGCATTTCTGCACGTGTCCAAGCCACCGTAATCTGTTCTCCTTGATCTTTTCTTCAGTTGGAGCTACTTTGGCTTTTACTCTTGTGTCCTCATTTCTTCATCTTCATCGTATCTGCTGTGACCTCATCTGAGCCTGCTGTTCTCCCTGACTTCATTTTCCTTAGTGCTGTTCTTACTTCTTTTAGGGTTGGCTCCTCCCCTTCTCTCATCGTAGGCTGTGTCTGGGACAGTACAGCTTCTGTGGGGGTTTCTTCATTCAGAAGCTGCTGAAAGTACTCCTTCCATCTGCCTTTGATGACCTGTGGACTGGTGAGGTTGTTGCTGGCATCACTTATGAAGGGTGTCTGACTGTCTTCTTTATCTTTCTTTGTCTTGTAACCCGATGGTTTCTTTGTGCCAACTACTGAGTCACTTTACAGAAGCTGGTAACGTGCCTCTGATGCCCTGTTCTTTGCTATTGCTGTGTCTTTCTTAGCTTCTTTGTTATCCAACTTGTATTCCTTCCTAGCCTGGCCCAGCTTTTCTACCTTCCACTTTTTCCTGAACTCCTTCTTTCTTTTGATGACTTCCTGGACTTTTGCCTTCCACCACAACTTTCCTTATGAAAGAGAAGTGCCTGTACCTTGGAATTACTATGCCGGTGTGATTCATTGTTGATACCTTTCTGCACCTCGTTTCTGATAGTCATAGTGAAGTAGGAGGAGGAGGTATGAGGTTAGGTATATCGTTTTTGCTGTCCAGATTTTTGGTTGTATGTATCTGCTTTCCAAGAGCTTTTGTCTGTATTTTTGATGTCTGCAGGTTGAGAGGTATGATGACCTCAGTTTGTTTAGGTATGCTTCATGCATTGCTGGTGACATGAAAGGAGGATGGTATTGGGTTAGTATGTTGTAGATTATCTTATTAACATTAACAATATATGGATTATTTCCAGGTCGTTATTTCACTGTATAAGAGTAGATATGATGGCATTCTGGGGGTATATAGATAACCCTCCACCAGCCATGGGGACTTTTAGTGTAGACGATTTGAATGAGTAGTGGGCATTGAGGTTAGGCAGGAAAGGTGTGTTCTCAGCACATAGGACATCATTTTACCTAGCTAATCCGTAAATGTGATACAGTCACTTGAAATCACTTTTATCCCCTGTCAAATGATGTGAAAAGTCTGCATGTGAAAAAAGTGATACTGATAGTGGCACACAATGTTTTAATAGCCACTAAGCAAGCAAGAATAATCCAGAACAAGCACCCATCCCAGCTACAGGTTGGCACCACCTAATCTGCACAAGGGATCCTGTCTATAGTGGCTAACTGTGAGAGATGCACTTATATAGCAAAACTGGAAGCAAAGCTCTCTTCACCCAAGACTGGACTAGACAGTCAAGAGGAGAGGGTAAACACTTGCACCGCACCACACTCGTCACATAGTCCCTCAAAACCCACACCACCAAAACACACACATAGAAACACAAACCACATACCTACATTCATGGAGGCTCTCAATAAAAACCTGCCCAAGCATCAGGGACATCGAAAGCATAAATGCAAGCAAACTCCAGCCACCAACACAACCCAAATGACACATAGCCCACAAACTCAGTGTGCCACTCAACCACAGCCCATAAGGCATAACAACGTACCCAACACTCTAGTCATAGGTGACTCTATAGTCAGGCACACTGATGTTCCACTCACTAGACTAAACAAGGAGAAAGTTACTGTCAGCTGCCTGTCAGGTGCCAGGATCCGCCACATAATGCATGCACTCAGGTCACTCCACAATAAGTACAAATATGACACTGTCATTGTCCATGTTGGTGTGAATGACCTGAGACGTACCTCCCTGGACTACATGAAAAGAGACATGGAGGAGCTCTCCGATCTTGTATCCCAGGCAGGTATGACCCTAACCCTGAGTAGCATCCTGCCATCACCCAGAATGATACCACAGTACAAGGACAAAATGATTGACTTCAACAATTGGCTAAGCTTCTGGTGTCATTCTAAGGGGATCCAGTATTTGTCTGCCTGGGACGACATGATTGACAGTCCACGATGCTTTGCCAGAGATGGCCTGCACCTGTCACCCTTAGGATTCCGGATACTGGCTAAGACTCTTGCCACCCCTATAGTGCCTTTTTTAGGCAAGGTTCAAATGACAAATTCACCACCGTAACAGGTACAAGCAGGCAAAATCTGAGGGTAATGCTACTCAGTGCTAGAAGTCTAAACCTCAAAATGCACTCACTCGAGGCACTCCTTAAAATGGAGAACACTGACATCTGTGCAGTGACAGAGACCTGGTTCAAAGCTCCAGAGAGCACCCCTGCATTACCAGGCTTCAATTCATACCACACCTTTCGGCCACCTAAACCAGAAAGAAGCACTAAAGGCGGAGGTGTGTCCATATTCATTAAGGATATCCACACCTCCAGGCTAGTTGCACAGCATAATGCATCCGAGATTATCCAAGTGCAACTAACTCTGGGCAAGACCGCAATCCAAATTGTAGCTTGCTACAGACCCCCCACCATGCCCCAGGATTTACACTCCTCATTTCTTGATACACTGGAAAGTATTAGGGTACAACCCAACACCCTAATAATGGGCGATTTCAACTACCCCACCATTAACTGGGAAAACTACTCATGTACCAACTCTTTTGCTCA
This sequence comes from Protopterus annectens, assembly GCF_019279795.1. NCBI lineage: Eukaryota > Metazoa > Chordata > Ceratodontiformes > Protopteridae > Protopterus > Protopterus annectens. The sequence continues at coordinate 1,660,369,653 of NC_056744.1, forward strand.
ATGTTTTCTAGAATTCATAAATTCCAACGCCTTGGATCAACTTATTCACACCCCCACCAGGGGCAGCAATATCCTAGATCTGGTCATCATCAACATGGGAAACCAGTGTTCCACACCAGAGGTCAATTCCTCGTTGGTCAGATCCGACCACAAGTTAATCAGCCTAGACATCCACATCCCACCCCCAGCCCCAATTAGGGAAACCATCGTAAAAAACTTCTCAAAAGCCAACTTCACACTTCTTAAGACAGAAGTGGCAAACTTCATGACACCCATGCAGACGGACAATAGAGGTATGACTGCCGAATCCTACACAAATGCACTTTATAAGCACTTACACGAGTGCATGGATCATGCTATCCCTAATAGAACCAAGATGTTATCCTCCAAAAAAAGGAAGCCAGTCTGGTGGTCCTCTGCCATAAACAAACTCTACAACAGAAGAAACTGTTGCAAAAAAGAGTAAAATCCCATGACTGGAGGAACTCCCTGGTCAACCTCAGTAAGAAGCTGAGATCCCTCATAAAATCCTCCAAAGCTAGTTACGAAAACAAAATTGCCACTGACTCTAAAAACAACCACAAAGCATTCTGTAGCTATGTCAAGAATCTAAATGGGAACACTCAGATCTGCTCTGAGTTACAGCATAATGGCACTAAATATACAGAACCAACTGATATTGCCAACATCCTAGCAGATAGGTTCAGTGCTAACTTTACCCCCCTCTCACCCCCTAGAGGGCCCATCTCTATACCAGAAGAATGCAAAGTTCCTTTAATCACGACTGCACAGGTAAAAAACACACTCCCCAAAGCCAAGAACACAACATCCATGGGACCTGACAATATCCCAGGCTGCGTTCTCCATGAAATACAGAATGAACTGGCACCCTACCTAAGTACCATGTTCAATCATAGCTTCACCTCAGGCTTTGTACCCACTGAATGGCGCACCGCGACAGTTATCCCACTCCACAAAGGGGGAGCCACGATGGACACCGGGAACTACCACCCCATTAGCCTGATGAGCTTGGTCTGCAAGGCCATGGAACGTTTCATCATGGAACTCATAAACAAAGACATTGGTAATCTCCAAACTCTGGACCCTACTCAGTTTGGATTTGTAAAAGGCAGATCATGTCTCCTAAACCTGATTGACTTCTTTGAAGCAGTCACCAAAGCCATAGATGATGGTAAAATGGTTCACACAGCTTATCTAGATCTCACCAAGGCTTTCGACACCATCCCCCACTCTGGAATTATAGATAAGCTCACTAAACTAGGTATAAATCCTTATGTCACAAGATGGGTTGCCAACTGGCTCATGGACAGAACCCACACACTGTGAAAGTAGCGGATTCCAAATCCGACATCAGACCAGTGACAAGTGGAGTACCACAGGGTTCAGTCCTAGGTCCTCTCCTGTTTGGTATCTACTTCTCTGAAGTGCAGGCCAACACAGAAGGTCTTTGGCTAACAGCCATAATCAAAACTCCTAACGATGTGGACAAACTACAAAAGGGCCTCACTGAGACAGATACCTGGTGTCAAAGCCATGGCCTGAAGCTCAATGCCAAAAAGTGTATTGTCATCCCCTTTGGTAAAAACTCTGTACCCATGAACTACCACATAGCTGGTAGTCTACTTAATGCCGAAAATGTGATAAGAGACCTTGGGACACAGGTGGACAGTAGTCTCTCCTTTGATAATCACATCGCCACAGTGGTCAGGAAATCCTTCTATGTGGCTCATCTCATCACAAAAGGATTCTCATCCAGAAAAAAGAGGTCATTGTTCCCCTCTACTCATCACTCATTAGACCCATTATAGAGTACAATGCCCCTTTTGGTATATACCTCACAAGACATCTACAACAACTGGAAAGACCGCAGAAATACCTCACAAAGAGGATTACTGGCCTCAAACAGATGCCCTATGCAGACCGTCTCAAAAAAACTACAGCTTTACTCCATCGCATATCGCCTACTCAGGGGTGATCTCTGCCTAACATACAAAGCTATGTCAAACCCAGAGCTGTTGGACATGCTCCACTTAAAGAAATCCCAATCCCTCCGAGCTACACACTCTAAGGACCTTAACCTTGTCACCACAATAAACAGAACATGCTGGAGAGATAGATTCCTGTCCCAGAGACTTCCCATACTCTGGAACAGACTACCTATCTATGTCAAACAGAGCTCCTCATTAGCACTCTTCAAGAAAAATCTTGATGATTGGATGGGAAATGGGAAATTCACCCCGGGGATCACTTCTGTGGCTCTGCTCGACAGGGGCATAGGAAAATAATTTTCTTGGGTGGCGAAAGCCAGGGTACATTTTTTGGCTAGGCTTGTATGGGCCCTAGGGCCGATAGCCTAGTACCTACATATGAACCTATGAACTTATGAGTAAACTCATCAGATCTGTGAACACCTGCAGTTACTTCAGAGTGTCTGATTGACTCTGACTGAATGTGGAAGGGGATAAAACACAGCCTATCCACAATCACCCCAGCTGTCTACTACATTTGATTACTGTACTACAATTAAATTAGGTATCAGAAGATACCTTTTAAGTGTTAACTATCAGCATAAACATTATATTAGAGGTCATGCATACACTCATCTATTTCTCAGCTGAATGTATATTGCTGTCTTTTTACACGATGCAGAGCATCTTAAGGTGATCTTTACACCCCCCCCTCGAAAACCGGTGTTCCAGTTTTTCATTCCAACACTGGTAGTTGACTAACCAGACTGTGCCCCCTTTGCATATTCCTGGATCTGCCGCTGCTACAAATTAGCTGCTGTACCGAATTTGCAGTATTCAATTCCTCGTTTATGCACATTAATTCAGAGAAAGTGACTTCAACTGAGTAAGAGATTCAGTTATTTTCTTGTTCAGTTTAAACATGCTCCCACATTTAATTTTCCTTTTTTGCTGTCAGCACAAGGCAGTAGCTGTCTTACTGCTGGCAACCAGGAATGTGGCATCTAATTAATTAACTGCTGGTAGGCATTAATGAGTTAATTAAAAAAATACACAGTTATGCATGCAGACTCGAGTTAATATAACTACATTTTAAAAATACAGGTGTGTGACATTAGCCTTGAAAATTATGTCCTTATTTTTGTTGTCAATTTGTCAAGAACAGGATCAACAGTGTTCTAATATAATTAAATAAAAAGAACAGTTACATTCTGCTGTTCATAAAGTATCGTGGTCAACAATCAGTATCATCTAGCTGTATAAGCTGTTTACTTTATTAACTATTTCACAATTTCTGTCCTCGCAGTTGGTTTTACGGTTCTTCACCCCTCTGTACCTTAAGCACTTAACCCATCTTAAATATTTCAATTTAAATCATAGAAACATACTTCAGTGAGTCACTTTTCATTCCAAAAAAAAAAAAAATCTGTAGAACTCTCTACTCCATTGAGCACAATATATGTAATTAACCATCAGTGACATAATACAAGTAGGGTTGCCACCTTTCTACTGTGCCATTTCCTGACAAACAAGCCCCGCCCCATGCACAATCAAGCCACACCCATTCCTTTTAATAGCCACACCCCTTTACTCCACCCTTCAGCATAATCACAGTGATGACAGACTAGAAAGACAGATCTACAGTCCAAGCATCTTATACAAATCATGTAATCATATATTCACTGTAACATCAAATGAGCTAAGCTTTGGTATAGACGGTATACCCTAGAAAACACAGATAAAAGGTAAACAGTTGTGATGACAAACTAGACAAAAAGCTACATTTAAGCCTCACTATACTACGAAGACTGTACACCCTAGAAAGACACCCTAGGAAGAAACACAAGTCAAGGTAAACATCACGGTGATGACAGACTAGAAAGACAGATCTACAGTCCAAGCATCTTATACAAATCATGAAGTCATTATACATTCACTGCAACCAAGTCCAAAACCAGATTAGAAACTGTTCTAGTTAATCACCACATGTTGAACATCTAGATAGTTACACACATCTTGTCACCATCAATGAATGAGATAGTGCCAGCACAGCTAGTGAATTAATATAAATTTAATATTTAAAAATTCACTAGTAGCTGTGCTGGCAATATTTCATTCCCTTGTCACACTAATCTTTGAAAATCTACCTTAATTCCAAATAATCCATTAAAAAAAAATCCACTTACCTCCAGAAAAATCAGCAGCAGGGCCACTAAAACAAGCTCTCAGCAGCAGAACAGAACAGGCAGCTAAAGGGCCAGCAAGCAGGGGAACACACCACCACCCAGTCCACAGCACTTCTCCTCCAGCAAGCAAGGCAAGCAGCAGGGCTAAGGCAATCCTTCCAGGCAGCAGGGCTTCCAGGCAGGGCTTCCAGGCAGCAGGCAGGGCTTCCAGGCAGGCAGGGCTTCCAGGCAGGGCTTCCAAGCAGGCAGGGCTTCCAGGCAGGGCTTCCAAGCAGGCAGGGCTTCCAGGCAGGGCTTCCAAGCAGGCAGGGCTTCCAGGCAGGGCTTCCAAGCAGGCAGGGCTTCCAGGCAGGGCTTCCAAGCAGGCAGGGCTTCCAGGCAGGGCTTCCAAGCAGGCAGGGCTTCCAGGCAGGCAGGGCTTCCAGGCAGGGCTTCCAGGCAGCAGGCAATCCACTGAAGACGATGTCCAAGGCTCCAAGCAAGAATTTCAGATCTTAAGCAGCACCCTTTGTACTACAAAAGTAAAAGGTAATGCTGAAGCACCGCTTTATATTCTTAAATTTTCGCGGGCTTTGCAGGGCTTTTACTACTAACTCTACGTGTTGATTGGCTGCTTGCTGCACGAGCCTCGTCTGCAGCAAGCAGCCAATCAACGAGAGTCCAAGACGGGTCACGGGAATGTTTTTTTTTTTTTTTTTTTTTTTTTTTAATACGCGCTGACGAGCCTGACGCTATTTCCAGACTCCGATTACAAGAACCGGAGAACCGGAGTGCCCTACTGATTTCCGGGCACTCCGGAAAAAAAACGGAGGGGTGGCAACGCTAAATACAAGAAACTAGTCGGGAACTTTACCTCCATCAATCATGTTCCTGTGGTGTTACCTAACTAATTGATATCTCCCATTGTAATACATCCTGGAATATTTTGGTGTGAATTTCATTTACCTTCAGCATTCATATTGTGCACCCACAACCCCCTTCCCCACCCCAAGGCCCCCTCCTACTGCTTACCTAATTGCAGCTCTGCCTGTAGTACTACTTATCTGACTTATGTTTTCCTGTATTAACCACGTCATCATGTTTGTCTTATTCCACTCATGACCTGCCGTCCCTTCCTTTCTGTTCCTTCACTATCTTCATCAGCTGCTTTGTATACGTATTTGCATAGAATCTCCCCCTTCCGTGTAACCATGCAGTAACACAGTAGTATACCTATTTGTGTATCCTCACTCATTCCCTCTGTTACAGCTTCATGTTGGATAAATTCTATTCCTCATATACTCCGTCTGATCTCTACAGTATTCCTTTTCATGCTGCTCTTCTTCATGCCATCCTTTTACACGGTCCCTGTACTCCTAACTCATTTACTTCTGTCTGCCTCTTTTGCCTAGTAATTGCAGGATGCAACTTCATATTTCTGCTCTGTGTTTCTTCTGTACTGTATTTTCTATTAATCCCCTTGGCATTTCTTTGTTCATTTCCAACCATAAGGTTAGTGAAAAATTATATGTGCAGTTTTCTGCTGGTTTCTGCTATTACTTGCATTACTAACATTTTATGCATTCCTCAGTTTTAACTCTTTAGAGTGGCAAACTACTTTAATGCTGTATTGTACTAAGTACAATAAATACACTGAGGCAAACTACTTTAATGCTGTATTGTACTAAGTACAATAAATACACTGAGACAAACTGCTTTAATGCTGTATTGTACTAAGTACAATAAATACACTGAGACAAACTACTTTAATGCTGTATTGTACTAAGTACAATAAATACACTGAGACAAACTGCTTTAATGCTGTATTGTACTAAGTACAATAAATACACTGAGACAAACTGCTTTAATGCTGTATTGTACTAAGTACAATAAATACACTGAGACAAACTGCTTTAATGCTGTATTGTACTAAGTACAATAAATACACTGAGACAAACTGCTTTAATGCTGTATTGTACTAAGTACAATAAATACACTGAGACAAACTGCTTTAATGCTGTATTGTACTAAGTACAATAAATACACTGAGACAAACTGCTTTAATGCTGTATTGTACTAAGTACAATAAATACACTGAGACAAACTGCTTTAATGCTGTATTGTACTAAGTACAATAAATACACTGAGACAAACTGCTTTAATGCTGTATTGTACTAAGTACAATAAATACACTGAGACAAACTGCTTTAATGCTGTATTGTACTAAGTACAATAAATACACTGAGACAAACTGCTTTAATGCTGTATTGTACTAAGTACAATAAATACACTGAGACAAACTGCTTTAATGCTGTATTGTACTAAGTACAATAAATACACTGAGACAAACTGCTTTAATGCTGTATTGTACAAAGTACAATAAATACACTGAGACAAACTGCTTTAATGCTGTATTGTACTAAGTACAATAAATACACTGAGACAAACTACTTTAATGCTGTATTGTGCTAAGTGCAATAAATACACTGAGACAAACTACTTTAATGCTGTATTGTACAAAGTACAATAAATACACCGAGACAAACTACTTTAACTGAGACAAACTACTTTAATGCTGTATTGTACTAAGTACAATAAATACACTGAGACAAACTGCTTTAATGCTGTATTGTACTAAGTACAATAAATACACTGAGACAAACTGCTTTAATGCTGTATTGTACTAAGTACAATAAATACACTGAGACAAACTGCTTTAATGCTGTATTGTACTAAGTACAATAAATACACTGAGACAAACTGCTTTAATGCTGTATTGTACTAAGTACAATAAATACACTGAGACAAACTACTTTAACGCTGTATTGTACTAAGTACAATAAATACACTGAGACAAACTGCTTTAGTCAGCACGATTTTCTGTTTCCATTTATTTTTGGATCTACAAGCACGCAATACAGATACTGTCAGCTCTCTATGGCAAATTCCCAAAGCTGGGTTCGTATGCACTCATATTTATACCAAACGTCTAATATGTTTTTCAGTCTAATGTAAAACAGCTTTCCTTTGTTCTTCTATTTTATGATTTGTCATTGATTCTTTAAAATTCAGTGATCCAGAAAATTCAGTCTTGCCTTATCTGAAGCATGGTGTCCCAGCTTTATCTTGCAGTTACTTCAGTGTCCTTCCAGCTGCCATCTGCGTAGCTATTTTTACAGACTTTGTTTCTCAATAACATACTCCTTTACATGGATGCCAAATCTAATTATACTATGCCAGCACACTTACTACTTTTATTTTTCAGCATTTTATATTATTTCTAAATTAACCCTTTATATGTCATATCATTTTTGCAGCTTTTTATTCAAGCTAATAATGCAAGCAACAGTTTGAAAAGATAGTACATACTAAACTCTTTCAGTTCGCACTGACTTTTTAAGGATTAGTAATATCTCAAGATGTCATTTCCAACCATATGATTAGTGATGACTTGTTAAGGATTAGTAATATCTAAGGATGTTGTCATTTCCAACCATATGGTTAGCACTGACTTGTTAAGGATTAGTAATATCTAAGGATGTTGTCATTTCCAACCATATGGTTAGCACTGACTTGTTAAGGGTTAGTAATATCTAAGGATGTTTTAATTTCCAACCATATGGTTAGCACTGACTTGTTAAGGATTAGTAATATCTAAGGATGTTGTCATTTCCAGCCACATGGTTAGCACTGACTTGTTAAGGATTAGTAATATCTAAGGATGTTGTCATTTCCAACCATATGGTTAGCACTGACTTGTTAAGGATTAGTAATATCGAAGGATGTTGTCATTTCCAACCATATGGTTAGCACTGACTTGTTAAGGATTAGTAATATATCAGGATGTTGTCATTTCCAACCATATGGTTAGCACTGACTTGTTAAGGATTAGTAATATCTAAGGATGTTGTCATTTCCAACCATATGGTTAGCACTGACTTGTTAAGGATTAGTAATATCTAAGGATGTTGTCATTTCCAACCATATGGTTAGCACTGACTTGTTAAGGATTAGTAATATCGAAGGATGTTGTCATTTCCAACCATATGGTTAGCACTGACTTGTTAAGGATTAGTAATATATCAGGATGTTGCCATTTCCAACCATATGGTTAGCACTGACTTGTTAAGGATTAGTAATATCTAAGGATGTTGTCATTTCCAACCATATGGTTAGCACTGACTTGTTAAGGATTAGTAATATCTAAGGATGTTTTAATTTCCAACCATTTGGTTAGCACTGACTTGTTAAGGATTAGTAATATCTAAGGATGTTGTCATTTCCAACCATATGGTTAGCACTGACTTGTTAAGGATTAGTAATATCTAAGGATGTTGTCATTTCCAACCATATGGTTAGCACTGACTTGTTAAGGATTAGTAATATCTAAGGATGTTGTCATTTCCAACCATATGGTTAGCACTGACTTGTTAAGGATTAGTAATATCTAAGGATGTTGTCATTTCCAACCATATGGTTAGCACTGACTTGTTAAGGATTAGGAATATCTACGGATGTCTCATTTGCTTCCCCATTGCATCTGTGATGACTAATGTAGTTCTGTTACCATCTGCAGCAATGTTCAAGGTCTGTATGACAAACATCTGTACATTATCCTGTTGTTAATATACACTTTGAGTTTGAATGTTGTGTCTTCATTCCCCTACTAAAGTGATCCTTGTCCAGTTGTGATAGACTAATTAGTAATTATGTTTATATTTTATATGCAGGATACAAAATTCCTCAAAAAAAGCTATTACAGCTGTTTCAAGAAGATGAAGTTCTAAGGGATACTGTGAAGGGAATAAATATCACAAAGCAGAAGGATAATTTTAAAGACAACTTCAGCAGTATGTAAATAATTTATTAATTGTATTTTACATAAATTTGTTTTTTAACTGATGTTTTAAATTTTTTAGGAAAAGTGAAAACATGCATGATGTTAGAGGACTAAATGGTGTGACAAAACAAGGAAAATTCTGATATGTTACTGTAAATATGAAAAACTAAGATCTTCTTGACATAAAAGAGATTATTCCCGTGAATGTGGCACTTGACGATCAGTTAGGAAGTGTGTAGAAGAGATGGACATTATAGAACAGACTACTTTTCCAGTTTTGTGTAAACTAGTATAAAAATGCCGAATTTGTAGTCTGCGGACAGTTGTAAAAGACTGATTGTTATTGACTTCATCACATATACGGGTTACTGATGCTTCCACTATAAGACATTGTTATGTTTGTACATATCTGCCACCAGACTAACACAACTGGTCATGTACATGTCCAGATGGAAAACATAATCAGACGTTTGTTTTTTCCCATAGGACAAGCCCCTGTACACTTCATGCCCCCCCCCCCCGCTTATATGTAATACTAACTCCACTGTCACTCAACCACAGAGACAAAGTGAAAAATGTAAAACACAGCGAGTCATTGTCAGCTCTGTAATAGAAGCAGTGTTAGTAATGATTCTCTTAGAGAAAATAAGATTTATGAGATGCAAATCCTCCATTTATGATCACCAGTTACAGCTTCATCCACTTTACACTTAGCCACTATTAGGGAAGCCATCACTAACGTGGGAAGATTTTTCTCTCTTCATTTCCTTTATACTGAGTGACACTGAAGTCAGATGACACATATGTCACTAATACACTGGGGACTGGCCACTGTTTCAGTGATGCAGCCTCTGAGTTAAATATACAAAAGAAGAGGTTTGGATATGTTGAGGTTAATGACCTCAGTGTTACTGTCAGGTGATCATGTGGAACTCCGTATAAATACTGCTCATTATTTTAGAATTCCTACATACAGTTTTCAATTTGTTGTACATCATGTTCTTTCTTGTTCTGCTTTCTCCAGAAAGCACAATGAAAACCTTTTTTTTTTTTTTACATCAGGCAAACCCTTGTAAACCCCCATGTAGTGGACACCTAATACGCAAACAGATACAGTCTGAGAGGTATACTTATATAAACTCATTGGAGGGAAAGTTCTCACATCAACTTGATGCAGACTACATGCAGGTTATCAGTAGTACACAATGTCAGTCACATGCAGCATAGCTCAAATACGCAGACCTAAGTAGACTTTTAAAAGTCATCTACCTAAACCAAAAAGGCCTCTTAGATGCAAATTAAAAAACAAGCACCCTCAGCAGCCTCACAAACACAGCACAGGCAGTACCAACTGTCAGACATTACCTAAGAGTAACAGTATCTCTCCTCAAAAGCTCATAAGGAAGATATTTACACAATAAAACATCCTAGTCATAGTGGCTCCATAGTGAGACATACCATTGTATCATTCACCAGGCTGTGCAAGGAAAGCATTATGGTCAGTTGGTTATCAGATCTCAGGATTCACCACATTGTGTCTTTGCACCACAAGTACTCAGCCATTGTGCATGTAGATGTAAGTAACCTGAGATGTACCTCACTTGACTATATGAACAAAGACAGTGTTCAAGACAGGTATGAGCCTAGCCTTGATCAGCATTCTACCATCACCAAGAAAGATGTAACGGTATTGTTGCTCTCCTATTCTGGACACAGTAGAAGAGTCTTTGTGGGTTCTGTTCAAGCATCTTTATTTTATACAAACCACATCATGATAGAAGTTAACTGACTTTAACTTAAGTAATTTATATACAAACTAACTGCTGGAATCATACATGCTTACTCTCTGGCTGCACTCTCAAAATGACGCTAGTAATGGCACGTTTGACTTTTATATATGCACGTTGCATCTTTGAGATGCTTCTTAAAGGTACAGTACACAGCACATGCATTCTGACCTACATCCTCCCTGTTGAAAAATAAAACACGCAATGTTATGAATCAGTTTGGCATTCCACTGACAGTTTTCTCTCATGCATTTGTACAGGAGAATATATATATATATATATATATATATATATATATGTGTGTGTGTGTGTGTATGTATATATATATATATATATATATATATATATATATATATATATTTTATATATATATATATATATATATATATGTTGTTGTTGTGTTTTTCGGCTTTTCCCGGTTAGGGGTTGCCACAATGGAACTCCGGTCCGCTAATGATTGGCAGTAGATTTTTTTGTGCCGAGTTGCCAGCTCTGACGCACAACCTTCAACGAAGGTACGCCCATTCATGCATGTCTCCACACAGACGAAGCTTTAGCTGAGAATCGAACAGGACAATGTCTTACTGTGAGGCGACAATGCTACCGCAGCACCACCACCGCAGTATATATATATATATATATATATATATATATATATATATATATCAAACTGAGTTCAAGTTGCTGCAACTGGAACTGCCTCATACAATGCTCGAGTCTTGAGTTATCTGGAACATCTTTAGGAATGGAATCAGAGGTAGGAACACACACTGGAATGGAAACAACATTTGGCTTGCTCTGAGATTTAGAGTCTGTGTCACTAGAAAATGTTGTGATGATGATTCTGGTACAGGTAGTAGATGTCTGCAATTTCTCCTGTACTCCATACCTTTGGATTCTACAAGGTAAGATCTAGGCTCTGCATGAATTCCAGTAACCTGATCAATCCGGTCAAAACCTTTCGCCATTTGTATTCTCACTGCTTCTCCTTCCCTCAACTGATGAAGAAATCTGCTTGATGTATCATAACTGGACTTTTGGATCAAAAGTTTCTTAAATAGTTGAGCCTTTATGGTTTTGTTGCTCTTGACTTTAGGCTTCAATAAACTGGAACTAATAGGTAGCGTCATTCTGGTTTGCCTTGAAAGAAGTCTTTGAGTAGGTGAGCTATAAATATCATCATGGGGTATGTTTCTGAGATTAAGTAAATTCAAAAATACATCAGTATTATCATGTTTTGACATTTCAAGTAACTGCTCTGCACTGCACGTTCAGCTAGACCATTTGACTGTGGATATTCAGGACTGCTAGTAACATGCACTAAGTCCCATTCTCTTGCAAATTTCTGAAACAACTGACTAGTAAATTGTGTACCATTGTCAGAAATAACTTTGTGTGGACTACCACAAACTGAGAAATGATGTTTCAACTTAGTAATAGCAGTAGGTGTTACGTTAGGTAGTAAATCAATCTCAAATAGGTTTGAATGAGAGTCTACGAATACCAAGTAGTGTTGGCTGTTCCACTCAAAAATATCAGTGGCTACTGTTGACCAAGGTAGTTCAGGAACTTTATGTAGTTAAAGTGGTCCTCTTTTCAGATGCAGTCTAGTACTATTGCATACTGAACAAAAACAAAAGTACTTTATCAAGGTCTTGCAGTAATGAAGGCCAAAATACTAATTCTCTCATTCTTCCCTTAGTAGCTGCAAAACCTGGGTGACCACGATGCAAAATCTGGATATATATCTGGAGCATTTCTCCCCGGGCCTCCGCTGAAAACAGGCTCTGTGGAACCTAGTCGGACTTTCCCGGTCAACAAATGATAAATAAATAAATAAATAAAAATAAATAAAAATATTCCTGTTGTAAGGAAGCTGGAACAACAACTTTAGGAGCTTTGAAAATAATGCCATCTTCCATCAACCTTTCATTTCTGTAAGGAAAGTATGTTTGCACTTCAGGTGGTACACTTGTTTGCTTTGACAGGCAGGTAACATTAATGTAGTTATTGAGCTTTTACAAAATTGCATCAGACTTAGTGTGATCTTGTAACTCATCAAGCCAAACGGGAAAAAAAGTATGCACTGCCATCACGTCAAAGTCAAAAGTCTCTGTGTCAAGCTGTTCCATCGCATTCATGGGTATCAGCCAAATAGAGTAGTTTGCCTTTCATGTAGACCATTTTGAAGTTGTACTTCTGTAACATGAGCATCATTCTTTGCAATCTCACTGGAGCTAAATACATAGGCTTCTTTAAAATAGTAACTAGAGGTTGATGATCAGTTTCAATCTAAGTAGCTCGACCATAAATATAATCATGAAACTTGGAACATGCAAATACTATTGCCAAAAGTTCTTTCTCAGTTTGACCATACTGCATCTCAGTTTGGATAAGTGTTCTAGATCCATAGGCTACTGGTCTGCCTTCTTGAAGTATAACTGCACCAAGACCAAATTTTGAAGCATAACAGGAGAGAGTGGTTTATTCACATCATAGTATCTTAATGTAGGTGGGATGGATATTTTCTGCTTAAGGTCTTCAAATGCCTTCTGGTGATGTTCTAACTATGACAATGCAACATTTTTGCACGTTACCACTCTTAAAGATGCTGTCAACTCACTGAAGTTTGGTGTAAACTTGCTTAAATAGTTGACCATACCAAGAAACCATTATAGGGCTTGCGCATTATCTGGTGCTGACATTTCAAGGATAGCTGCTTGCTTGGTCGGGTCTGGTCTCAAGCCAGTACTGGTAAATAAATGACCCACATACGTAACTTCTGGTAGCCTGAATTTGCACTTTAGAGGATTGCACTTCAAGTTTACTTCATGTGCTCTGTCTAGAACTCTCTTTAGGTTTCTGTCATGCTCTGCTTCAACATTACCTCCAACCAATAAATAATCTGCTATTATGGCACAAGGGTAACCCAAAACAATTTGCTCCATTGCATGCTGGAAGGCTTAACTTGCAGAATTTATTCCAAATGGCATCCTTAGGAACCTATATCTACTAAACAGGGTACCAAAAGTGGTTAGGAATGAGGATTTGTGATCAAGCATCACTTGCCAAAATTAACTATTTGCATCCAAAACAGAAAAAAAACAGTAACATTTGGTATTAAGGCTGCGACCTCTTCAACTGTGCGCATTGGATGATACATTCTCTTCAATGCTTTGTTCAAATCTCTTGAGTCAATACACATTCTGAGTTAATTTGAGCTTTTCTTGTGGGTTACTACCATAGACAACACCCATTCAGTTGGTTCTGTATCTGGACAAGTCACACCTTGCTGCACCATTTTATCCAACTGAGCCTTAACTTTGTCCTGCATTGCTATTGGAACTCTTCTTGTTGGTCCAACTACTGGAGTTACCTCTGGGTTTAACTTCATGGAATACACAATTGGAAGTTTGCCCAACTTGTCTTTGAAGACATCAGCATACTCTGAGAAGATGGCTTCAGAAAAATTATAACAATGAGATAGACTTATGTGATGAACTTCTTTGGTAAAGGAAAGCAGATTCATTCTTAAGCTGTCTTTGAAACCTAACAAAGACTGTACTGGTCTTCATACCACATAGAATAACAAGTTGAAACAGCTCTTGGCCAAATAACATGAAAGCATCACTGAACCTTCGGCTTGAATTTCTTCACCTCCATAAGCAACATGTTTCGCACTACTGGTCACATTGAGTTGTTCATTAGCTCTCACTTTAGCAAATGTGTCTGCTGATATAACATTACACTTTGAACCAATATCTACTTTAAGCTCTGTGGATTTACCATTGATCCAGAAAGTACAAAACACTTCGCTCTTTGCCAATAAATTGTCAACTCTTTCACCAACTACTGATACACCATCTGCATAGAAAGCTGACTGTTGCATTTCTACTTGATTAACTTGCATTTTTGAGTGACCCTTCTTTGCAACTGTGTGAGGTTTACGTGATTTGCAAAACCTTTGAAAATTATTCCGTGTTTTTACACTTGTGACATTGCTGACCAAAAGCGAAGCATTTCTGTCTTCTAGACGCATGATTTGCACCACAGTTGTGAGAGTTAACAATAAAGCTGGACTTGGGTTTTGCTGATTCATGCTTGTATTGCACTGAGGAACTGGACTTAGAACTTGCTGGAAAGCTATGTGGTTTTCCTTGGTAAGCCAGCAGGGACTGCTGCTTCCATGTACTTAGTAGGCCTATTTCCGTTTGCCACATGTTACATACTATCTACACTTGCTCTGTAGCCTGCTGAAACCTTGCCCTTGTCACTTGCAAACATACTTGTGTTTTTCTGTCATCTCGTGGATTTGACGAAGCAAGATCTTTCTCACAGCAGCACTTTTAATACCACGCATAAGCCTGTTCTGTATTAATTCATTTTTAAGTCAGCAACCCGACACATTTTAGTTCTGTTTCTCAGGTCAGTTTATTTATTTATTTGTTTATTTATTTATATTTGTTGACCGGGAGTGTCCGACTGGACGTAGGTCCATTTTCAGCGGAGGCTCGGGAAGAAAAGCTCCACAATTAGAATAAACAGACAGTAGTTACATTGGATTACACAACGATTAACAATTTACATAGCAATTACTTACAACATATTTACAGATGAAGAACATAGTACATCAGTAGACAACTAGAATCTTTGTCTGTGAAGTACATAACAGACATTAACAAATGTTACAAGAAAACGTTCCTGCTGTATAATAAGTACTGGCTTATGAGCATCTGAGCTTGCTATAATCAAGGTAATTAGTGGAGTGGAAAGAAAGGTAGTGGTTGGATGGGGAGGGTGATATTAGAGTGGGAGTTGCAAGGGCATAGCCAGCATGTTTTTAGGTGCGCTTTTAGTAAAGTTTTGAAGTAAGTTATATAAGCTGCAGAAGTTTCCTGTGGTTTCTGATCTCTTATGTAAAACAAATGCTGAACATGTGCTTCAAGCACTCAGGGTCTTCCCTTGATTCAGCCTGTACAAGAATATGATGAGGTTCATCTTCTCCCTCATATACTGCTGGTGCATATAAATGAATGCTCTCTTTCTATGTCCTCAGGCCAAGCTAGGTTTAACAAAGTGAATGCCTTGGTGTGTGCATCGTTATCTGAATAAGCTACTTGTATAAAAATAACATCCTCTTGCTCAAATATTCTCCAATTCTCTGCAATATTCTGATTAAATACAAGTAGCAAGGGCTTTTGAAGTCTGTTTGCCACAGTAACACGTACCAGTGAAGGGATTTTGCAAATAAGCACGAACACATACACATATGCCAGAAGTGTATGCCAATACTTATGCTTTGCCCTTATACTTTGTGCTTCTGAAATTATGCTCACGGACTTTTCGGAACTATGCTATTGGGCATACTGTGTGAGCTAACTCTCTCGGACACTGTAACACTTTTTGAGTTTGTTATGTTGCCAAAACGTACCTCTTATCAGTGTAAGGAACATTTCAAATGACTTCACAATGCAAATGAACTGGGCAAGAGAAGCTCAGAGTCAATAATATTTCAAAGTAATTTGTGAGTAAATTGCACACAGCACACTGAAATTTCCCCAAAATGGCGATACCTTGCTAGGCAACTCTTTACAGTACAAGAAACACTCTGTAATGACGGCATTTTGTGAATAGACACACCCAGCACAAGAAACTTTTCAGAATGGCTATACTTTGACTGTACTTCACGAAATAGTTGCACTTTTTGCACACAAACGAACTCTTCGGATACATACACAGTAGTAAGCACACACTGTAAGTACTTTTACACACTTTGAGATACTTCAAATAATTTAGCTAACCTTTGATACAATACGAAGTCATAGTTATGCCAAAACACAGCACTTAGCCAAAACACATGCAGTCGCCTTGCTTTATTTATGCTTGGTGTGCCCTTTCTTGCCCTTATTATATTCGCTTTGCCTGTTTAATCTCTTTTCATGCCAATTGTACTTTTCTTTGGTTCGTTTTACTCTAAACATGCCTGTTTCTGCTTTAAATATATTCGTTTTTGCTTTAAACATGCTCGGTTTTGGCAAACATTTTATTTTAAACATTTCTTAGTTAATAAATCTTTTATGCCTCCCGCTTGCTTAGTAATGCAGTTTGTACCCTTGTAATGCTCTGTTTTATTCTTTTTATAAAATAAATAACTTGTACAGATTCTCATTACCTTTGATTCCTTTCTGGCTCTTTTTCATGCTTGTTTCTTTTAGTTTACCTTCACTGTCCTCTCTGCACCTCATGGATCAGAATATCAATCTCTGCAATCCCGGTTCTAACACCATGTCTCTCTCCTATTCTGGACACAATAGAAGAGTCTTTGCGGGTTCTGTTGAACTAGCTTTATTTTACACAAACACATCATGATAGAAGTTAAACGTTACACAAACTAACTGCTGGAATCATACATGCTTACTCTCTGGCTGCAGTCTCAAAATGGCACTAGTAATGGCACGTGCTTGACATATGTATGCATGTTGCTTCTTAAAGGTACAGTACACAGCACATGCACTCTGATCTACAAGTATGAACAAAAAATTATTGACCAGTAATTGGCTTAACTTCTGGTGTCATTCAAAAGGGTACAACGTGTGTCTTCCTGGGAGGATATGGTAGATGGGCCAAACTGCTTTGCCAAGGATGGTCTACACTTGTCTCAAACGGCTTTTTTATATTGGCTAAATCCTTACCCACCCTTGTAGTGCCTTTTGTAAGCTATGTTAGTCTTTTAAACCTTCTAACGTAAAACAGAATTAGGAAAATTTAGACGTGTTGCTGCACTCAGTGCCAGGTGTCATGAGAAAAAACTTCACTCCCTATAAGCACTTCTCACTCTGGAAATCATAGATATATGCGCCATCACGGAGACCTGATTCAAGGCCAGTGAGAGAACCATAGGAGTGCAGGGTTTCAACGAATTCCATACATACAGATCCACTGCATTACTTGAAGACACAACAGGTGGTGATGTCTGCATATTCATAAGTAACCAGTTCACTTCCAGACTCATTAGACAAGAAAACAACCTGGAACTCCTGCTTGTCTAAGTTACCATTAACAAAACCCCTTATCGTATCATAGCAAATTCTACAACCCCCCTCTGTGTCTGTAGCGACCCACACCTCCTACTTAATGTATATGCAGGCCCTATGCATTAAAGTAAATAGCATTTTCCTATGGGGCTTCAACTATACTTCCTGAAACTGGGAGACATATACATCCTAAAACTTGTATATCCAGATATTTCTGGATTTTATCAATACAGACTTCCTGGACCAACTGGTCTAAACTTCAATGAAGGGCAAAAAAAATTCTTGAAGTAGTCTTTACCAGTATGGGACAGCCCTCTGCTCCCTGACTAATCAAATCAGTCCACATATCTGTCACAATCATCATAAAACTAAAGCTAGAAGCATCCTCAAAATAAGGCAAATCAATTAAAACTGAGTGATGACATGGCTAAATTCAAAACTTCCTCCGTATTTAATGACCCTACTGCTTACATAGAATACAGCTAATTTCTATAAACAGCTACATTGATACATCTGTCCACTCCAAAGTAAATACAAAGCCAAATTTAAAAACAACCTCTATGGTAGAACCCAGTTATAAACACATTATATAATAATATTAGTAATAATCTACTGGGACTGAATGACATGCTGGGTTATCTAATGAGTAGCCTGAAATATGTCCTGTCAAACCCCACTACAGACTGTTCAGCATCAGCCTCTAAGCAGGCTTGGTGTTGGGTAAATGGAGGATAGCAATAGTAATTCTCTTGTGTGAAGGTGGAACACCAACTGTACTAGGTAATTATACACTCCTAAGTCTGACCAGCTTCATTTACAAGGTTATGGAAAGGATCATTATTGAATTAATAAAGACATGGGTAACCTGCAAACACTCGATCCCAGACAGTTCAGATTTTTTAAGGGTAAATCTTACTTGCTTGACTTCCTCGAGAATGTTACTGGAACAGTGGATGAGGGCAGATCCGTGCACATTAGTTATCTAGACCTTGCAAAGCTTTCAACACCAATCTGCACTCTGAAAATATCTGTTGGGACAGGAATGTATGTAAAAGAAGATGAGCAAGATGGAGTGTATAAATATTTAGGAAATGATGAATAAAACTTGAACAAATGCAAATAAAACTTAGTAAGAAATATTTTAGACAATTAAAATGAATACTGACCAAAGCTCTGACATCTAGGAACAAAATCCAAGCTGTAAGCCAATTTGGTCTTCCTGTCCTAACTTACAGTTTTGGGTCGATTGACTGGCCTCAAACGGTATTGGATCAGTTGGACAGGAAAACAATAAAAATGCTTCATGGTTATCAAATGGTTTATAAAAATCATTGTGTACCAAAAGTATGTATTCCCCATATTGAAGGAGGTATGGACCTCGTTGAAATTGATTACATGTATAGATCAACAATTGTAGTACTTCATACATACCTGGAGACCTCACAAGATCCAAACATAGAGAACATTTTAAAACATAAGGAGAACAAGTCTAAGATGACTTCCCTGCTTGGTTTAGCAGAAGCATATTGCTGTTAAGTGGGAATGGAAATCCAATCAGAAGTAGATAATAATCGGGCAGTAACTGAATGTCCCAAAAAAAAAGAAAGAAAGAAAAGAATATAAGGTAAAGGATCAGATGAGAAGGCAAGAAATATGGAAAATACATAAATATATGTGCAGGTACAGAAAACTCCTGGAACAACCTCATGTTAATCAGAATCTAATGCAGGAATGATTAAGGAGAGCTGAATTTAAATCAAAAGATGAAACATTAATATTGGCAGCCCAGGATAGTGGGCTTCATACACATTGGTTTACAGATTCCATTGAACATATCAGAGTAACAGATAAATGCAGGTTTTATA
Organism: Protopterus annectens; assembly: GCF_019279795.1. NCBI lineage: Eukaryota > Metazoa > Chordata > Ceratodontiformes > Protopteridae > Protopterus > Protopterus annectens. The sequence goes on from NC_056744.1 coordinate 1,660,389,332, forward strand.
AAGCAGAATTGGAAATGGATGCACATTTTGTTGCTGGGTGTGATACACTAATGGCAGATTCATGTATACTGAAAGACATAATAATGTGACAGGACTGTTGCAGTGGGATTGTACAAACATAATAATATTGAAGTAACTGAGAAGCACTGGAAATATGAACCACAGAACATTATAGAAAATGATCAAGTTTATATCACATGGGATTATCCATTACTAACAGTTCAAAAGATATATATGAGAAAATCAAATATAGTAGTCCAGGAAAAAAAGACAAAAGGAGCATCGGCCATTGAAATTGCTGCACCCAGTGATTACAGTGTCTTACGTACAGAGAAACACAAAGTCATAAAAGATCAGGATTTGCAGGCAGAAATGAAGACAATGTGGAAGAAAGATACCCAGACAGTTCCAGTAGTAGTAGGAGCAGTGGGTCTCATAAAAAAATAATTTATAGTCATATTTAAATATGTTACCAATATATGTACCTCTGTTTTCTAGGCATATTGTGGGTGCTCCGAAGAGCACTTTTGGTAACATCAAAGATTGAAACGATGCTAATTTCATGAACTTTAATCATACTTTGACTTAGGAATGGGTTCTGTTCCCATCATGGTATTAAAGACCCAAAAGTCTTGGTGAAATTAAAGTGGTAAATATAAGCCTCCTACATAACCAGTTTTAAATTCAAATTGGCTTCCAAGTAGAACCCAGGGAATTAGGGCAGTTAGCACAAATTCCTCCAAAAGACCTGTCACCAGTGGTGTGCCTCAGGGTTTGACCAACAGGCCACTTTTTTGACATTTACTTCTTGAAGGTCAAAGCTAATATTAAGGGTTTATGACTAATCAACTTTGCAGAAGACTGTAAACATGATGCCATCGTAAACTACTCAGAAAATGTGAAGATCCACCAAGTTGGCTTCTACCAAAGAAATAGCTGGTGTCGAAATTGCAGACCAAAACTGAATGCCATGAAATATATAATAGTATCCTTCACCAAGCAATATATCCCCTATAACTATGACATTGATAACACACCCCTAAAAACTGATCCAGTAGTGAGGGGCCTTGGTAACCTACAAGGACAATGAACTGGCCTTTGAAAACCTTATGCCGGCTTTCATTGCATTGCTTATAAGTAAAGGTATGACATCCACATCCAGGGATGTCACTGTTCCACTGTACATATAAGTGAGGTATGACATCCATGTCCAGGGATGTCACTGTTCCACTGTACATATAAGTGAGGTATGACATCCACGTCCAGGGATGTCACTGTTCCACTGTACATATAAGTGAGGTATGACATCCACGACCAGGGATGTCAGTGCTCCACTGTACATATAATTGAGGTACGACATCCACGTCCAGGGATGTCACTGTTCCACTGTACATATAAGTGAGGTATGACATCCACGTCCAGGGATGTCACTGTTCCACTGTACATATAAGTGAGGTATGACATCCACGTCCAGGGATGTCACTGTTCCACTGTACATATAAGTGAGGTATGACATCCACGTCCAGAGATGTCACTGTTTCACTGTACATACAAGTGAGGTATGACATCCACGTCCAGGGATGTCACTGTTCCACTGTACATACAAGTGAGGTATGACATCCACGTCCAGGGATGTCACTGTTCCACTGTACATACAAGTGAGGTATGACATCCACGTCCAGGGATGTCACTGTTTCACTGTACATACAAGTGAGGTATGACATCCACGTCCAGGGATGTTACTGTTCCACTGTACATACAAGTGAGGTATGACATCCACATCCAGGGATGTCACTGTTTCACTGTACATACAAGTGAGGTATGACATCCACGTCCAGGGATGTCACTGTTCCACTGTACATACAAGTGAGGTATGACATCCATGTCCAGGGATGTCACTGTTCCACTGTACACGGCATTCATTAGGCCTATCATAGAGTTTAATGTCCTTTTTGGTATGTACCTGTCCAAACACCTGACACAGTTGGAATGACCGTATTGCTTTCTCAGTAAAAATCAGAAGCCTAAATTATATAATCTATGCAGACCATCTCACATCCCTTTCACTGTACTCTGTATCTTAGAGGCCACTGAGGAGAGATCTCTAACCTGCATATTTTGTCATATCTACCACATATTCAGAGGGGCATTGGTGGCATAAACACCCACTTGTGAGTTTTTAATCTCTTTTGTAACATAAATAGAACATGTTGGTGGAATGGGGATGTAGCACAAACAATAATGCTCTTGTGAATAGTCTTCCTGTCCATGCATATCAGAGTACCTCTTTTACTGTATTCAAACATAATTTGGATGAATGAACAAGTAAGCAAAAGTTCATCTCTGGTGTACATCCCATGTACCTCATGTATATGGGAAACATGTAAATGTTTTCCCCATCCTTGGGTTACTCTTATTATAATACAAAGATTAATGACTTACATGGGAATGTAAGGCTAGGCCTCTAAAGATCCTAAGAGCTCAATAGTCTTGTATAATCTAGTAAATATCAATCATCCTAGAAAATAGTAAATAGTTAAGTCTTATCATCATAATCATTAGAAATTAGATTTTACACCAGTTACCAGTATAACTCCCAAGAACCTAACTCACAAAGTGAAACATCTGTTGAAGTAGTAAGTGTCAAACATTGACTTTTATAAAGACTTTAGCTGGTTGGTGAGATATTCATATAGCAACACAGTGGTACTAGTGCAGTATGGTGAGGTACCCATGTAGCAGCACAGTGGTACTAGTGCAGTATGGTGAGATCATCGTGTAGCAACACAGTGGTACTAGTGCAGTACACGGGGAGGTATCCATGTAGCAGCATGGTGGTGTAAGTGCAGTAGAGGGAGGTATCCATGTAGCAGCATGGTAGCACTAGTGCATATTGGGGAGGTATCCATGTAACAGCACGGTGGTACTAGTGCAGTATGGTGAGGTCTCTATGTAGCAGCATGGTGACACTAGTGCAGCACAGGGTGTTATCCATGTAGCAGCATGGTGGTACTAGTGCAGTACGGGGAGGTCTCCTTGTAGCAGAATGGCAGTATTAATGCATTACAGGGAGGTATCCATATAGCAGCAGGGTGGTACTAGTGCATTACAGAACAGTATCCATGTAACAGCGCAGTAGCACTAACGCAATACGGGGAGATATCCATGTAGCAGCAAGGTAGTACTTTTATAGTACAGGCAGGTACCCATGTAGCAGCATGGTGGTACTAGTGCAGTACGGGGAGGTATCCGTGTAGCAGCATGGTGGTACTAGTGCAGTATTTAGCTGAAATGCATAGTCATTGAGTCAGGTTGTTGTGTTCAACATCTGCTTTTGCTTTATGTACATCAGAGTGGATTGCATTAAGTCTGGAAGAACAGGAGGTGCACCCCCTTGCAAGAGATTGTGACGAGCTGGTCACTACAGAAGAACGTGATTTCATAAAGGGATAGCCTTACATGGAATACGAGTCCCAAATTACAACAGAAGTCATGCATTAGGTATAACATCCCAATGAATGTGAAAATGAAAGAGACAAATGTATACAAAATGGGTGTGTGTCACCCTTTGCTAGTATCGAGTGGTCATAGAAGAACAAAAATGAAAAAATTTTTTGCAAAGCTATTGGGGATTTCCGAAGT